>NW_025422252.1:0-195004 GCF_011764305.1 Mustela putorius furo | reverse complement strand
CTTTCTGACACAGCCGAGCCTGGACATCCTGGCCTCCACACCAGACAGCTGGCACACACTAGCACATCGGACCCACCATGGCCTTAGCGCTCATCGATATCTTCTCAACCTCGGTTTTTAGTCTTCAGAATCTAGACCTTAGCTCCAATCACTACTGCCAGGTTTGAAAATGATGCAGCAAATCAGAACTCTTTCCCCATGGCAAGAACAACTTGTGGTTGGCATGTTGTCCAAGATTCAGGTGTTGTAGTTGAAACCAGTGTGGCCCCTGAGGACCCGCGCCATGCTTGCGGGCCCCCCATTGGTCACAAAAACCACATTGTGGACCTCGGCCTGAGCCCAGTCCTCAGGTAAGTCCTCTCAGTGTCTGGATGGAGAGAGACGCATCTGGGCTGCCATGCCCCTAGGACCCAATTTTTAACCATAATGCGGTTTGGCCTTCACTCTTCACCAGGGCTCTCGGCTTGGCATTCCTCTCTTTTGGTGGGACCCCTGAGGGTAAAAACAAAACAAAAAAATCATTAACAACGAAAGGAGTTCTTTCCCATCTCACAGATTGTCCCGAAAAAACAACTTGGGATCGTTGCCAACCCCAGCAGAGAGCAAGATTCGTCAATGGCCATGAGGCCCTCCCCAATATTCACACGGCCACGCTAGATAACAAAATACCGAGACAAAAAGCCCTGAGCACGCGCCGCACAGACTCGCTCATTCGTCATATCCTGAAGAGTTCTCCAGGGTAAGAACCTACACGGCAACTCGAATGCACCCAAAATATATAGTGGCCAACATGATGCACTAGTGCACTGGTGCTGACAACCTGAGCCCTGGACCTCTTGACCAAACACACCAGACAGGCTCACGCCACCCTGAGCCACAATCTGAAAACAGCCATGGCCATTTAGGTCCATACTCTCTCCCTACCTCAGTTTCAATCCGGCTTCACAACCTAGACCTTATCTCCAATCACTGCCGCAGTGGGTGACTGTTATGCAGCAATCAGTGACTGGCTTCCTTACCCATGGCAAGAAACCTGTGGTTTGGCATTTTTTTCCTCCACATTCCTTGTAGGATGAACCATGCATTCAACCCCGAGGCCCCGCCCATGTCTTGAGTTCGACGAGGAATATACACGCACGCATTGTGACCCTCAGCTGTGAATTCTTTGTCCTTCTATACGTCTCTCCTCAGTGGGTGGATTTCATTACATGTCATAATGGGGCTTGACATTGTCCACTAGCAAAACAAATCTCATCTACAATGGAAGAGGGCACTATGAGCTTGTGAAAGCTTCTCTTTTAGGAGAACCCCTCAGGGCCCTAGTGTGGGTAAGTGAGTTTGACAATGAAAATAGAAGAAAACATATGGAGGGAAGAAGGAGAGAAAGAGAGTTGGCTTAGAGAAGGGGGGGGTAGCGAAAACACTTTGGATGCGGCCAAGGACCCCAGATAGTCGGAATCGTCCATTTTCCCAGTGAAGTCACCCTAGAATGTCATTTTGGGACGTTTGAAAGACAGGATATCCAGAGTAACTAAAACTTGATTAAGAGCCTCACAGTCGCACATTTTTGAGCATATCCCGAAGAGTTCTCCTCAATGGTCTGTAGATCAGTGTCCTCTGCCATACCTATGACATGGACTAACATAGCCGAGTTCTGTTTTCAGAAGAGCGCGGCCAAAACAGCCACTGGCCTACACACCCTAAACAGCTCAGGCCCTGGAGCCAAAATTGGAGGGGTAGCGGAGTAAGAGGATGCCCTCTCCAAGGGGAATTAGGCATGTGCCCCAATTCCAGTGGCCCCACACTACTAAGAGGATAAACCTCCAAGTCCCTGAGGCCATCCCAATAGTTTGTGGCATCACCTGGATTCAATCAGGGGACAATCTGGGCCGTCTCTGTAGCACGTACCGGCTCTAAGACCCAGTAAGAAATGATGTCCTCAGAAGTAAAAGAGGTCAGGGAACGAAAGGGTACCCATTCCCTAGGAACCTAGGTCGGAACCATTGCTTCTGGCTTCCAAAGGCATCTCCTCCTCAGAGGCCGGATTTCAATAACAGCATAGGGGCTGTCTCGTTTCTTGACTCAACCATCAGAACAAATCTCATCTACACAATGGGAAACTTGCAAGGTTTGATGGAAGTAGAGCTGTGTGAAAGCACTCTCTTTAGGAGAAGAACCTTCAGGGCCCCAGTGCCACCGCTTCATTCCAAGGTCTCCATAGACACAAAATCATATTAGGACACATCCCGGGAGAGTCCATTTCAACTCAGTCCTCCTCGGTTGCTCCCCCAGATCCAGCAGATTCTAACCTGTCTTGTTGCTTGGAGACAATTGTGAATGCGAGGTGGGCTACCCCAGCCAGCCATCCATCCTTAGAACCCTGCTCGGAAATCGTTGTCCTGGAGCCAACCAACAGGTCTCAATTGTCCTGCAGAAGAATCTTTGCAGTTGGGAGCTTCTCACAACTCCCATCGTGGGAAAACCCCCATGGCCTCGTGATCCAACCCCCCCTTCAAGAAGGGGCCATCAGGGACAGAATGTCCAACCTGAGCGATCGTCTGATCCTCGCCCTGACTTACAGATGCACGAGATCTCGATTAAGATGTAGATTGTGCCTGCCATCTCACCCAGAAACCTAGGCCTAGCTTGGGTTCTCAGACTTCCGTCCTCAGACTACTGGCCCACAAGACCCCCCAGTTTGGCAATCCAGAACTACAATCAGCACACTCTGCCTGCCCTCCAGAAGAAAAAACATTGCCCTCTGGGGCTACCCAGAAACCCCAATGAGGATCAACACTGCACGGCATTCGGCTTTAGTACCCCACATTATATATAGGCTGACCTGGAGCAACCTAATGCCCTTTCTGACACAGCCTGAGCCTGGACCTCCCTGGCCCCACCCAGACAGCTGGCCGCACACTGAGCACATCGGACCCACCATGGCCTTAGGTCGTCATCTCTTCTCAACCTCGGTTTTTGGCTTCAGAACCTAGACTTATCTCCAATCACGGCCCCGGTTTGAAAATGATGCAGAAATCAGAACTCTTTCCCCATGGCAAGAAACCTTGTGGTTGGCATGTTGTCCAAGGTTTCAGTGTAGTTGAAAACCAGTGTGGCCCAATGAGGCCCCGCCCATGCTTGTGGGCCACATTGGTCACAAACACACACATTGTGACCCTCAGCCTGAGCCCAGTCCTCAGGTAAGGCCTCTCAGTGGCTGGATGGAGAGGACAGCATATTGGGCTTGCCATGCCCCTAGGACCCCATTTTTAAACCATAGTTCGGGTTGTTCCCTTCACTCTTCCCCAGGGCTCTGCTTTGGAATTCCTCTTTTGGTGGGACACCTGAGGTAACAAACCTGAAAGGAGTCCTCCCATCCCACAGATTGTGACGAAAAACAATTGGGATCGGGCCAAATCCACAGAGAGCAAGATTCGTCCATGGCCATGAGGCCTCCCCAACATTCCACGGCCATCGCTGATACAAAATCCAGAGACAAAAGCCTGAGCACGCGCCTCAGACTCGCTCATTCTTCATATATCCGAAGAGTTCTTCAGATAAGAACCTACACGGCACTCGAATGCACCCAAAATATATAGTCTAACCCTGGGCACTAATGCACTGTCTGACAACCTGAGCCCGGACCTCGTGACCAAACACCCAGACAGCTGACCGCACACTGAGCACATCAGACCCCCCCATGGCCTTAGGTCATCATCTCTTCCTCCTACCTCAGTTTTCAGGCTTCAGAACCTAGACCTTATCTCCAATCACTGCCCAGGGGTGACTGTGATGCAGAAATCAGAACTCTTCCTTACCCCCATGGCAAGAAACCTTGTGGTTGGCATGTTGTCCAACGTTCAGTGTAGGAGAAACCAGCATTCACCCTGAGGCCCCCCGCCCATTCTTGAGTGCGACGAGGGCATAAACACGCATTGTGACCCTCAGCGTGAGTCCTGTCCTCTAGTACGTCCTCTCAGTGGCTGGACCATTAGATGTCATAATGGGCTTGACATGTCCCTAGGGCCCAATTTTTAAACAGATTTCTGGTGTCCAGTCGCCCTTCCCCAGGGATCTACTCTGGAATCCCTCATTTGGTGGGACACCTGAGGTTGAAAAACAACAAAACAAAAATGAAAACATATCAACAACAACAGAAACAAACGGACTTCTTCCATCCCACAGAATGACCCCAAACTCTTTGGATGGGGCCAAACCCCCCAGAGAGTAAGACTCGTCCATTTCCCATGAAGTCACCCCGAAATTTCACGGTCATGAGTGACACGATATACCAGAGACAAAAACTTGAGCAAGAGCCTCACACTCGCCCTTTTTTCATATCCCGAAGAGTTCTCCTCATGGTCTGTAGATCAGTCCTGCCATACCTATGACCCGAAAACATAAGCCGAGTTTGGTGTTTGTTCAGAACAACTGTCCAAACAGCCCTGGCCTACACACCCTACAGGCTCAGGCCCCTGGAGCCAAACCTGACGACTGTCTGTGTTGCCCTCTACAAGGGAATTGTATGTGCCCACTCCAATGGCCACAACCCCCACTAATAGGATAAACCTCCAAAGTCCCTGAGGCCATCCCAATATTTGTGGCTTTCCCAGGACAAACAGGGGCAATCTGGGCACCATCTGAGCACCTACCGGCCCTCAGACCCGTATAGACTGATGTCCCCAGAGGTAAAAAGGAACGAACAACAGCCCCTAGGCACCTATCGGATCCATTGCTTTGGTTTCCAGGCATCTCTTCCTCAGAGGCCTGGATTTCAATAACAGCATATGCCTGTTTCTTGACTCACCCATCAGAACAAAATCTCATCTACACATGGGAAAATTGCACGATGGAGCTTGTGTGTGCAAAGCCTCTCTTTAGGAGAAACCCTTCAGGGCCCCCCCCCAGTGCCACCGCTTCATTCCAAGGTCTCCATAGACACAAAATCATATTAGGACACATCCATTGTAGGAGAGTCCATTTCAACTCAGCACTCCCTCGGTTTGCTCCCCCCAGATCCAGCAGATCTAACCTGTCTTGTTGCTTGGAGACAATTTGAATGCGAGGTGGGCTACCAAGCAATCCATCCTTATAACCCTGCTCGGAATCGTTGTCCTGGATCCAACCAACAGGTCTCAAATTGTCCTGCAGAAGAATCTTTGCAGTTGGGAGCTTCTCACAACTCCCATCGTGGGAAAACCCCCATGGCCTCGTGATCCACACCCTCCTTCAAGAAGGGGGCATCAAGGACAGAATGTCCAACCTGAGCGATCGTCTGATCCTCTCGCCTGACTTCAGATGCACGAGATCTCGATTCTGTAGGTGCCATCTCACCCAGAAACCTAGGCCTAGCTTGGGTTCTCTCAGACTTCCGTCCTCAGACTACTGGCCCACAAGACCTCCAGTTTGGCAATCCAGAACTACAATGCAGCACTCTGCCTGCCCTCCAGAAGAAAAACACATTGCCCTCTGGGGCTACCCAGAAACCCCCCAATGAGGATCAACCTGCACGGCATTCGGCTCTACGTACCCCAAAATATATAGGCTGACCTGGGCACTAATGCCCTTTCTGACACAGCCTGAGCCTGGACCTCCTGGCCCCACCCAGACAGCTGGCCGCACACTGAGCACATGGAACCCACCATGGCCTTAGGTCGTCATCTCTTCTCAACTCAATCTCGGTTTTCAGGGCTTCAGAACCTAGACCTTATCTCCAATCACGGCCCCAGGGTTTGAAAATGATGCAGAAATCAGAACTCTTTCCCCATGGGCATGGCAAGAGAAACCTTGTGGTTGGCATGTTGTCCAAGGTTCAGTGTAGTTGAAACCAGTGTGGCCCATGAGGCCCCCCCATGCTTGCGGGCCCACATTGGTCACAAACACACATTGTGACCCTCAGCCTGAGCCCAGTCCTCAGGTAAGGCCTCTCTCAGTGGCTGGATGGAGAGACAGCATATTGGGCTTGCCATGCCCCTAGGAACCCCAATTTTTAACCATAGTTCGGGTTGTCCCTTCACTCTCTTCCGTCCTGATCCCCAGGGCTCTGCTTTGGAATTCCTCTTTTGGTGGGGACACCTGAGGTAACAAACCTGAAAGGAGTCCTCCCATCCCACACCACAGATTGACGAAAAAACAATTGGGATCGGCCAAATCCACAGAGAGCAAGATTCGTCCAGGCCCATGAGGCCTCCCCCAACATTCCAACGGCCATCGCTGATACAAAATCCAGAGACAAAAGCCTGAGCACGCGCCTCAGACTCGCTCATTCTTCATATCCTGAAGAGTTCTTTCAGATAAGAACCTACACGGCACTCGAATGCACCCAAAATATATAGTCTAACCTGGGCACTAAATGCACTGTCTGACAACCTGAGCCCGGACCCCTCGTCGTGACCAACACCCAGACAGCTGACCGCACACTGAGCACATCAGACCCGCCATGGCCTTAGGTCATCATCTCTTCCCTACCTCAGTTTTCAGGCTTCAGAACCTAGACCTTATCTCCAATCACACGCCCAGGGGTGACTGTGATGCAGAAATCAGAACTCTTTCCTTACCCATGGCAAGAAACCTTGTGGTTGGGCATGTTTGTCCAACGTTCAGTGTAGGAGAAACCAGCATTCACCCTTGAGGCCCCGCCCCATTCTTGAGTGCGACGAGAGGGCATAAACACACGCATTGTGACCCTCAGCGTGAGTCCTGTCCTCTCAGTACGTCCTCTCAGTGGCTGGAACCATTAGATGTCATAATGGGCTTGACATGTCCCTAGGCCCCAAATTTTTAACCAGATTTCTGGATGTCCAGTCGCCCCTCCCCGCCTTCCCCAGGCTCTACTCTGGAATCCCTCATTTGGTGGGACACCTGAGGTTGAAAAACAAAACAAAACAAATCAACAACAACAGAACAACGGACTTCTTCCATCCCACAGAATGACCCCAAACTCTTTGGACGGGGCCAAAAACCCCAGAGAGTAAGACTCGTCCATTTCCCATGAAGTCACCCGGAAATTTTCACGACCATGAGTGACACGATATCCAGAGACAAAAACTTGAGAGCAAGAGCCTCACACTCGCCCTTTTTTCATATCCCGAAGAGTTCTCCTCATGGTCTGTAGATCAGTCCTGCCATAACCTATGACCCGAAACATAAGCCGAGTTTGTGTTTTTTTCAGACAACTGTGTCCAAACAGCCCTGGCCTACACACCCTACAGTCTCAGGCCCCTGGAGCCAAACCTGACGACTGTGCTTGCCCTCTCCAAGGGAATTGTATGTGCCCATTCCAATGGCCACAACCCTACTAATAGGATAAACCTCCAAAGTCCCTGAGGCCATCCCAATATTGTGTGGCTTCCCAGGACAAACAGGGGCAATCTGGGCCCATCTGAGCACCTACCGGCACTCAGACCCGTAGACTGATGTCCCAGAGGTAAAAAGGAACGAACAGGCCCCTAGGCACCTATCGGATCCATTGCTTTGGCTTCCAGGCATCTCTCCTCAGAGGCCTGGATTTCAATAACAGCATATGGCTGTTTCTTGACTCACCCATCAGAACAAATCTCATCTACACATGGGAAAACTTGCACGAAGGAGCTGTGTGAAAGCCTCTCTCTTTAGGAGAACCTCCTTCAGGGCCCCAGTGCCACCGCTTCATTCCAAGGTCTCCATAGACACAAAATCATATTAGGACACATCCCACGGGAGAGTCCATTTCAACCTCAGCCTCCCTCGGTTGCTCCCCCCAGATCCAGCAGATCTAACCTGTCTTGTTGTTGCTTGGAGACAATTGAATGCGAGGTTGGCTACCAGCCATCCATCCTTAGAACCCTGCTCGGAAACTTGTCCTGGAGCCAACCAACAGGTCTCAATTGTCCTGCAGAAGAATCTTTGCAGTTGGGGAGCTTCTCACAACTCCCATCGTGGGAAAACCCCCATGGCCTCGTGATCCACCCCCCCTTCAAGAAGGGGCCATCAGGGACAGAATGTCCAACCTGAGCGATCGTCTGATCCTCGCCCTGACTTCATGCACGAGATCTCGATTCAGGTATGTAGATGTGTGCCTGCCATATCCTCACCCAGAAACCGAGGCCTAGCTTGGGTTCTCAGACTTCCGTCCTCAGACTACTGGCCCACAAGCCCTCCAGTTTGGCAATCCAGAACTACAATGCAGCACTCTGCCTGCCCTCCAGAAGAAAAAACATTGCCCTCTGGGGCTACCCAGAAAAACCCCAATGAGGATCAACCTGCACGCCATTCGGCTGTACCCCCAAAATATATAGGCTGACCTGGGCACTAATGCCCTTTCTGACACAGCCTGAGCCTGGACCTCCTGGCCCCACCCAGACAGCTGGCCGCACACTGAGCACATATGGACCCGCCATGGCCTTAGGTCGTCATCTCTTCTCAACCTCGGTTTTCAGACTTCAGAACCTAGACCTTATCTCTCCAATCACGGCCCTGGTTTGAAAATGATGCAGAAATCAGAACTCTTTCCCCCATGGCAAGAAAAACTAGTGGTTGGCATGTTGTCCAAGGTTCAGTGTAGTTGAAACCAGTGTGGCCCATGAGGCCCCGCCCATGCCTTGCGGGCCACATTGGTCACAAACACACATTTTGACCCTCATCCCGAGCCCAATCCTGAGGTAAGGCCTCTCAGTGGCTGGAAGGAGAGACATCATATTGGGCTTGTCATGCCACTAGGCCCCAATTTTTAACCGTAGTTCTGGTTGTCCCTTCACTCTTCCCCAGGGCTCTGCTTTGCAATTCCTCTTTTGGTGGGACACCTGAGGTAACAAACCTGAAAGGAGTCCTCCCATCCCACAGATTGTCGAAAAACAATTGGGTTCGGGCCAAATCCACAGAGAGCAAGATTCGTCCATGGCCCATGAGGCCTCCCCAACATTCCACGGCCATCGCTGATACAAAATCCAGAGACAAAAGCCTGAGCACGCGCCTCAGACTCGCTCATTCTTCATATCCTGAAGTGTTTTTCAGATTAGAAACTACACGGCACTCGAATGAACCCAAAATATATAGTCTAACCTGGGCACTAATGCACTGTCTGACAACCTGAGCCCGGACCTCGTGACCAACACCCAGACAGCTGACCGCACACTGAGCACATCAGACCCGCCATGGCCTTAGGTCATCATCTCTTTCCCTACCTCAGTTTTCAGGCTTCAGAACCTAGACCTTATCTCCAATCACTGCCCAGGGGTGACTGTGATGCAGAAATCAGAACTCTTCCTTACCCATGGAAAGAAACCTTGTGGTTGGCATGTTGTCCAACGTTCAGTGTAGGAGAAACCAGCATTCACCCTGAGGCCCCGTCGATCCTTGAGTGCGACGAGGGCATAAACACGCATTGTGACCCTCAGCGTGAGTCCTGTCCTCTAGTACGTCATCTCAGTGGCTGGACCATTAGATGTCATAATGGGCTTGACATGTCCATAGGCCCCAATTTTTAACCAGATTTCTGGTTGTCCAGTCGCCCCTCCCCAGGGCTCTACTCTGGAATCCCTTATTTGGTGGGACACCTGAGGTTGAAAAACAAAACAAAACAAATCAACAACAACAGAACAACGGATTTCTTCCATCCCACAGAAGGACACCAAACTCTTTGGACGGGGCCAAACCCCCAGAGAGTAAGACTCGTCCATTTCCCATGAAGTCACCCGGAAATTTCACGACCATGAGTGACACGATATCCAGAGACAAAAACTTGAGCAAGAGCCTCACACTCGCCCTTTTTTCATATCCCGAAGAGTTCTCCTCATGGTCTGTAGATCAGTCCTGCCATACCTATGACGTGAAATGTAAGCCGAGTTTGTGTTTTCAGACAACTGTCCAAACAGCCCTGGCCTACACACCCTACAGGCTCAGGCCCCTGCAGCCAAACCAGACGACTGTGCTTGCCCTCTCCAAGGGAATTGTATGTGCACACTCCAAGGTGTAAAACCCTACTATTAGGATAAACCTCCAAAGTCCCTGAGGCCATCTCAGTATTTGTGGCTTCCCAGGACAAACAGGGGCAATCTGGGCCCATCTGAGCACCTACCAGCACTGAGACCCGTAGACTGATGTGCCCAGATGAAAAAAGGAACGAACAGGCCCCTAGGCACCTATCAGATCCATTGCTTTGGTTTCCAGGCATCTCTCCTCAGAGGCCTGGATTTCAATAACAGCATATGGCTGTTTCTTGACTCACCCATCAGAACAAATCTCATCTACACATGGGAAACTTGCACGATGGAGCTGTGTGAAAGCCACTCTTTAGGAGAACCCTTCAGGGCCCCATTGCCACCGCTTCATTCCAAGGTCTCCCTAGACTCAAAATCATATTAGGATACATCCATAGGAGAGTCCATTTCAACTCAGCCTCCTTGGTTGCTCCCCCAGATTCAGCAGATCTAACCTGTCTTGTTGCTTGGAGACATTTTGAATGCGAGGTGGGCTACCCAGCCATCCATCCTTAGAACCCTGCTGGAATCGTTGTCCTGGAGCCAACCAACAGGTCTCAATTGTCCTGCAGAAGAATCTTTGCAGTTGGGAGCTTCTCACAATTCCAATCGTGGGAAAACCCCCATGGTCTCGTGATTCACCCACCCTTCAAGAAGGGGCCATCAGGGACAGAATTACCAACCTGAGCGATCGTCTGATCCTCGCCCTACTTCAGATGCACGAGATCTCGATTCAGGTCTCACCCAGAAACCTAGGCCTAGCTTGGGTTCTCAACTTCCGTCCTCAGACTACTGGCCCACACCCCCTCCAGTTTGGCAATCCAGAACTACAATGCAGCACTCTGCCTGCCCTCCAGAAGAAAAACATTGCCCTCTGGGGCTACCCAGAAACCCCCAATGAGGATCAACATGCACGGCATTCGGCTGTACCCCAAATATATAGGATGACTTGGGCACTAATGCCCTTTCTGACACAGCCTGAGACTGGTCCTCCTGGCCCCACCCAGACAGCTGGCCGCACACTGAGCACATGGAACCCACCATGGCCTTAGCTCGTCATCTCTTCTCAACCTCGGTTTTCAGGCTTCAGAACCTAGAACTTATCTCCAATCACGGCCCGGGTATGAAAATGATGCAGAAATCAAAACTCTTTCCCAATGGCAAGAAACCTTGTGGTTGGCATGTTGTCCAAGGTTCAGTGTAGTTGAAACCAGTGTGGCCCATGAGGCCCCGCCCATGCTTGTGGGGCACATTGGTCACAAACACACATTGTGACCCTCAGCCTGAGCCCTGTCCTCAGGTAAGGCCTCTCAGTGGCTGGATGGAGAGACAGCATATTGGGCTTGCCATGCCCCTAGGACCCAATTTTTAACCGTAGTTCGGGTTGTTTCTTCACTCTGCCCCAGGGCTCTGCTTTGGAATTCCTCTTTTGGTGGGACACCTGAAGTAACAAACCTGAAAGGAGTCCTCCCATCCCACAGATTGACGAAAAACAATTGGGATCGGGCCAAATCCACAGAGAGCAAGATTCGTCCATGGCCCATGAGGCCTCCCCAATATTCCACGGCCATCGCTGATACAAAATCCAGAGACAAAACCTGAGCACGCACCTCAGACTCGATCATTCTTCATATCCTGAAGAGTTCTTCAGATAAGAACCTACACGGCACTCGAATGCACCCAAAATATAGAGTCTAACCTGGGCACTAATGCACTGTCTGACAACCTGAGCCCGGACCTCGTGACCAACACCCAGACAGCTGACCGCACACTGAGCACATCAGACCCACCATGGCCTTAGGTCATCATCTCCTCCCTACCTCAGTTTTCAGGCTTCAAAACATACACCTTATCTCCAATAACTGCCCACGGGTCTCTGTGATGCAGAAATCAGAACTCTTCCTTACCCATGGCAAGAAACCTTGTGTTTGGCATGTTGTCCAACGTTCAGTGTAGGAGAAACCAGCATTCACCCTGAGGCCCGGCCCATTCTTGAGTGCGACGAGGGCATAAACACGCATTGTGACCCTCAGCGTGAGTCCTGTCCTCTAGTACGTCCTCTCAGTGGCTGGACCATTAGATGACACAATGGGCTTGACATGTCCCTAGGCCCCAATTTTTAACCAGATTTCTGCTTGTCCAGTCGCCCCTCAACAGGGCTCTACTCTGGAATCCCACATTTGGTGTGAGAACTGTGGTTGAAAAACAAAACAAAACAAATCAACAACAACAGAACAACGGACTACTTCCATCCCACAGAATAACCCCAAACTCTTTGGAGGGGGCCAAACCCCCAGAGAGTAAGACTCGTCCATTTCCCGTGAAGTCACCCGGAAATTTCACGACCATGAGTGACACGATATCCACAGACAAAAACTTGAGCAAGAGCCTCACACTCGCCCTTTTTTCATATCCTGAAGTGTTCGCCTCATGGTCTGTAGATCAGTCCTGCCATACCTATGACCCGAAACATAAGCCGAGTTTGTGTGTTCAGACAACTGTCCAAACAGCACTGGCCTACATACCCTAGAGGCTCAGGTCCCTGGAGCCAAACCTGACGACTGTGTTTGCCCTCTCCAAGTGAATTGTATGTGCCCATTCCAAAGGAAACAACCCAACAAAGAAGATAAACCTCCAAAGTCCCTGAGGCCATCCCAAAATTTGTGGCTTCCAAGGACAAACAGGGGCAATCTGGGCCCATGAGCACCTACCTGCCCTCAGACCCGTAGACTGATGTCCCCTGAGGTAAAAAGGTACGAACAGGCCCCTAGGCACCTATCGTATCCATTGCTTTGGTTTCCAGGATTCTCTCCTCAGAGGCTTGGATTTCAATAACAGCATATGGCTGTTGCTTGACTCACCCATCAGAACAAATCTCATCTACACATGGGAAACTTGCATGATGGAGCTGTGTGAAAGCCACTCTTTAGGAGAACCCTTCAGGGCCCCATTGCCACCGCTTCATTCCAAGGTCTCCCTAGACTCAAAATCATATTAGGATACATCCATAGGAGAGTCCATTTCATCTCAGCCTCCTCGGTTGCTCCCCCAGATCCAGCAGATCTAACCTGTCTTGTTGCTTGGAGACAATTTGAATGCGAGGTGGGCTACCAAGCAATCCATCCTTAGAACCCTGCTCGGAATCGTTGTCCTGGAGCCAACCAACAGGTCTCAATTGTCCTGCAGAAGAATCTTTGCAGTTGGGAACTTCTCACAACTCCCATCGTGGGAAAACCCCCATGGTCTCGTGATCAACACCGCCTTCAAGAAGGGGCCATCAAGGACAGAATTACCAACCTGAGCGATCGTCTGATCCTCGCCCTACTTCAGATGCACGAGATCTCGATTCAGGTCTCACCCAGAAACCTAGGCCTAGCTTGGGTTCTCAGACTTCCGTCCTCAGACTACTGGCCCACAAGCCCTCCAGTTTGGCAGTCCAGAACTACAATGCAGCACTCTGCCTGCCCTCAGAAGAAAAACATTGCCCTCTGGGGCTACCCTGAAACCCCCAATGAGGATCAACATGCACGGCATTCGGCTGTACCCCAAATATATAGGATGACTTGGGCACTAATGCCCTTTCTGACACAGCCTGAGCCTGGTCCTCCTGGCCCCACCCAGACAGCTGGCCGCACACTGATCACATGGAACCCACCATGGCCTTAGCTCGTCATCTCTTCTCAACCTCGGTTTTCAGGCTTCAGAACCTAGAACTTATCTCCAATCACGGCCCGGGTTAGAAAATGATGCAGAAATCAGAACTCTTTCCCCATGGCAAGAAACCTTGTGGTAGGCATGTTGACCAAGGTTCAGTGTAGTTGAAACCAGTGTGGCCCATGATGCCCCGCCCATGCTTGCTGCCCATATTGGTCACAAACACACATTGTGATCCTCAGCCTGAGCCCAGTCCTCAGGTAAGGCCTCTCAGTGGCTGGATGGAGAGACAGCATATTGGTCTTGCCATGCCCCTAGGACCCAATTTTTAACCGTAGTTCGGGTTGTTTCTTCACTCTGCCCCAGGGCTCTGCTTTGGAATTCCTCTTTTGGTGTGACACCTGAGGTAACAAACCTGAAAGAGGTCCTCCCGTACCACAGATTGACGAAAAACAATTGGGATCGGGCCAAATCCACAGAGAGCAAGATTCATCCAAGGCCCATGAGGCCTCCCCAACATTCCACGGCCATCGCTGATACAAAATCCAGAGACAAAACCTGAGCACTTGCTTCAGACTCGCTCATTCTTCATATCCTGAAGAGTTCTTCAGATATGAACCTACACGGCACTCGAATGCACCCAAAATATATAGTCTAACCTGGGCACTAATGCACTGTCTGACAACCTGAGCCCGGACCTCGTGACCAACACCCAGACAGCTGACCGCACACTGAGCACATCAGACCCGCCATGGCCTTAGGTCATCATCTCTTCCCTACCTCAGTTTTCAGGCTTCAGAACCTAGACCTTATATCCAATCACAGCCTAGGGGTGACTGTGATGCAGAAATCAGAACTCTTCCTTACCCATGGCAAGAAACCTTGTGGTTGGCATGTTGTCCAACGTTCAGTGTAGGAGAAACCAGCATTCCCCCTGAGGCCCCGCCCATTATTGAGTGCGACGAGGGCATAAACACGCATTGTGACCCTCACCGTGAGACATGTCCTCTAATACGTCCTCTCAGTGGCAGAACCATTAGATGTCATAAGGGGCTTGACATGTCCCTAGGCCACAATTTTTAACCAGATTTCTGGATGTCCAGTCGCCCCTCCCTAGTAATCTACTCTGGAATCCCTCATTTGGTGGGACACCTGAGGTTGAAAAACAAAACAAAACAAATCAACAACAACAGAACAACGGACTTCTTCCATCCCACCGAATGACCCGAAACTCTTTGGACATGGCCAATCCCCCAGAGAGTAAGACTCGTCCATTTCCCATGAAGTCACCCGGAAATTTCACAACCAAGAGTGACACGAAATCCAGAGACAAAAACTTGCGGAAGAGCCTCACACTAGCCCTTTTTTCATATCCCAAAGAGTTCTTCTCATGGTCTGTAGATCAGTCCTGCCATACCTATGACCAGAAACATAAGCCGAGTTTGTGTTTTTAGACAAATGTCCAAACAACCCTGTCCTACACACCCTACAGTCTCAGGCCCCTGGAGCCAAAACTGACGACTGTGCTTGCCCTCTCCAAGGGAATTGTATGTGCCCATTCCAAAGGCCAAAACCGTACTAATAGGATAAACCTGCAAAGTCCCTGAGGCCATCCCAATATTTGTGGCTTCCCAGGACAAACAGGGGCAATCTGGGCCCATCTGATCACCTACCGGCACTCAGACCCATAGACTGATGTCCCCAGAGTAAAAAGGAACGAACAGGCCCCTAGGCACCTATCGGATCCATTGGTTTGGCTTCCAGGCATCTCTCCTCAGAGGCCTGGATTTCAATAACAGCATATGTCTGTTTCTTGACTCACCCATCATAACAAATCTCATCTACACATGGGAAACTTGCACGAAGGAGCTATGTGAAAGCATCTCCTTAGGAGGATCCTTCAGGGCCCCAGTGCCACCGCTTCATTCCAAGGTCTCCATAGACGCAAATTCATATTAGGACACATCCACGGAAGAGTCCATTTCATCTCAGCCTCCTCGGTTGCTCCCCCAGATCCAGCAGATCTAACCTGTCTTGTTGATTGGAGACAATTGGAAGGCGAGGTTGGCTACCCAGCAATCCATCCATAGAACCCTGCTCGGAAATGTTGTCCTGGAGCCCACCAACAGGTCTCAATTGTCCTGCAGAAGAATCTTTGCAGTTGGGAGCTTCTCACAACTCCCATCGTGGGAAAACCCTCATAGCCTCGTATTCCACCACCCCTTCAAGAAGGGGCCATCAGGGTCAGAATGTCTAACCTGAGCGATCGTATGCTCCTCGCCCTGACTTCAGATGCACGAGATCTCGATTCAGGTATGTAGAATGTGCCTGCATATCCTCACCCAGAAACCGAGGCCTAGCTTGGTTTCTCAGACTTCCGTCCTCAGACTACTGGCCCACAAGCCCTCCAGTTTGGCAATCCAGACTACAATGCAGCACTCTGCCTGCCCTCCAGAAGAAAAACATTGCCCTCTGGGGCTACCCAGAAAACCCCAATGAGGATCAACCTGCACGTCGTTCGGCTGTACCCCAAATATATAGGCTGACCTGGGCACTAATGCCCTTTCTGACACAGCCTGAGCCTGGACCCTCCTGGCCCGACCCAGACAGCTGGCCGCACACTGTACACATCAGACCCGCCATGGCCTTAGGTCGTCATCTTTTCTCAACCTCGGTTTTCAGACTTCAAAACCTAGACCTTATCTCCAATCACGGCCCTGGTTTTGAAAATGATGCAGAAATCAGAAGAAACTCTTTCCCCATGGCAAGAAACCTAGTGGTTGGCATGTTGTCCTAGGTTCAGTGTAGTTGAAACCAGTGTGGCCCATGAGGCCCCGCCCATGCCTGCGGGGCCACATTGGTCACAAACACACATTTTGACCCTCATCCCTGAGCCCAGTCCTCAGGTAAGGGCTCTCAGTGGCTGGAAGGAGAGAGACATCATATTGGGCTTGCCATGCCACTAGGCCCCCATTTTTAAACCGTAGTTCTGGTTGTCCCTTCACTCTTCCCCAGGGCTCTGCTTTGGAATTCCTCTTTTGGTGGGACACCTGAGGTAACAAACCTGAAAGGAGTCCTCCCCACCCCACAGATTGACAAAAAACAAAACAATTGGGATCGGGCCAAATCCACAGAGAGCAAGATTCGTCCATGGCCCATGAGGCCTCCCCAACATTCCACGGCCATCGCTGATACAAAAATCCAGAGACAAAAGCCTGAGCACGCGCCTCAGACTCGCTCATTCTTCATATCCTGAAGAGTTCTTCAGATAAGAAAACTACACGGCACTCGAATGCACCCAAAAATATATAGTCTAACCTGGGCACTAATGCACTGTCTGACAACCTGAGCCCGGACCTCGTGACCCAACACCCAGACAGCTGACCGCACACTGAGCACATCAGACCCCGCCATGGCCTTAGGTCATCATCTCTTCCCTACCTCAGTTTTCAGGCTTCAGAAACCTAGACCTTATCTCCAATCACTGCCCAGGGGGTGACTGTGATGCAGAAATCAGAACTCTTCCTTACCCATGGCAAGAAACCTTGTGGTTTGGCATGTTGTCCAACGTTCAGTGTAGGAGAAACCACCAGCATTCACCCCTGAGGCCCCGCCCATTCTTGAGTGCGACGAGGGCATAAAAACCACATTTGTGACCCTCAGCGTGAGTCCTGTCCTCTCTAGTACGTCCTCTCAGTGGCTGGACCATTAGATGTCATAAATGGGCTTGACATGTCCCTAGGCCCCAATTTTTAACCAGATTTCTGGTTGTCCAGTCGCCCCTCCCCAGGGCTCTACTCTGGAATCCCTCATTTGGTGGGACACCTGAGGTTGTGAAAACAAAAACAAAACAAAATCAACAGACACAACAGAACAACGGACTTCTTCCATCCCACAGAATGACCCCAAACTCTTTGGACGGGGCCAAAACCCCCCAGAGAGTAAGACTCGTCCATTTCCCATGAAGTCACCCGGAAATTTCACGACCATGAGTGACACGATATCCAGAGACAAAAAACTTGAGCAAGAGCCTCACACTCGCCCTTTTTTTCATATCCCGAAGAGTTTCTCCTCATGGTCTGTAGATCAGTCCTGCCATACCTATGACCCGAAACATAAAGCCGAGTTTGTGTTTTCAGACAACTGTCCAAACAGCCCTGGCCTACACACCCTACAGGCTCAGGCCCCTGGAGCCAAACCTGACGACTGTGCTTGCCCTCTCCAAGGGAATTGTATGTGCCCATTCCAATGGCCACAACCCTACTAATAGGATAAACCCTCCAAAGTCCCTGAGGCCATCCCAATATTTGTGGCTTCCCAGGACAAACAGGGGCAATCTGGGCCCATCTGAGCACCTACCTGCACTCAGACCCGTAGACTGATGTTGTCCCCAGAGGTCTAAAAAGGAACGAACAGGCCCCTAGGCACCTATCGGATCCATTGCTTTGGTTTCCAGGCATCTCTCCTCAGAGGCCCTGGATTTCAATAACAGCATATGGCTGTTTCTTGACTCACCCATCAGAACAAATCTCATCTACACATGGGAACTTGCACGATGGAGCTGTGTGTGAAAGCCTCTCTTTAGGAGAACCCTTCAGGGCCCCAGTGCCACCGCTTCATTCCAAGGTCTCCCATAGACACAAAATCATATTAGGGACACATCCACGGGAGAGTCCATTTCAACTCAGCCTCCTCGGTTGCTCCCCCAGATCCAGCAGATCTAACCTGTCTTGTTGCTTGGAGACAATTGGAATGCGAGGTGGGCTACCCAGCCATCCATCCTTAGAACCCTGCTCGAAATCGTTGTCCTGGAGCCAACCAACAGGTCTCAATTGTCCTGCAGAAGAATCTTTGCAGTTGGGAGCTTCTCACAACTCCAATCGTGGGAAAAACCCCCATGGGCTCGTCGATCCACCCCCCCCCTTCAAGAAGGGGGCCATCAGGGACAGAATGTCCAAACCTGAGCGATTCGTCTGATCCTCCTCGCCCTGACTTCAGATGCACGAGATCTCGATTCAGGTCTGAGATTGTGCCTGCCATATCCTCACCCAGAAACCCTAGGCCTAGCTTGGGTTCTCAGACTTCCGTCCTCAGACTACTGGCCCACAGCCCTCCAGTTTGGCAATCCAGAACTACAATGCAGCACTCTCTGCCTGCCCTCCAGAAGAAAAACATTGCCCCTCTGGGGCTACCCCAGAAACCCCAAAATGAGGATCAACCTGCACGCCATTCGGCTGTACCCCAAATATATAGGCTGACCTGGGCACTAATGCCCTTTCTGACACAGCCCTGAGCCTGGACCTCCTGGCCCCCACCCCAGACAGCTGGCCCGCACACACTGAGCACATCGGACCCGCCCATGGCCTTTAGGTCGTCATCTCTTCTCAACCTCGGTTTTTCAGGCTTCAGAACCTAGACCTTATCTCCAATCACGGCCCGGGTTTGAAAATGATTGCAGAAAATCAGAAACTCTTTTCCCCATGGCAAGAGAACCTTGTGGTTGGCATGTTGTCCAAGGTTCAGTGTAGTTGAAACCAGTGTGGCCCATGAGGCCCCCCCCCATGCTTGCGGGCCACATTGGTCACAAAACACATTGTGACCCTCAGCCTGAGCCCAGTCCTCAGGTAAGGCCTCTCAGTGGCTGGATGGAGAGAGAGACATATATGGGGCTTGCCATGCCCCTAGGGCCCCTAGGCCCCATTTTTAACCATAGTTCGGGTGTGTCCACTTCACTCTTCCCCAGGGGGCTCTGCTTTGGAATTCCTCTTTTGGTGGGACACCCTGAGGTAACAAACCTGAAAGGAGTCCTCCCATCCCACAGATTGACGAAAAAACAATTGGGATCGGGCCCCAAGTCCACAGAGAGCAAGATTCGTCCATGGCCCATGAGGCCTCCCCCAACATTCCACGGCCCATCGCTGATACAAAATCCAGAGACAAAAGCCTGAGCACGCGCCTCAGACTCGCGCATTCTTCATATCCTGAAGAGTTCTTCAGATAAGAACCTACACGGCACTCGAATGCACCCAAAATATATAGTCTAACCTGGGCACTAATGCACTGTCTGACAAACCTGAGCCCGGACCTCCGTGACCAACACCCAGACAGCTGACCGCACACTGAGCACATCAGACCCGCCATGGCCTTAGGTCATCATCATCTCTTCCCTACCTCAGTTTTTCAGGCTTTCCAGAACCTAGACCTTATCTCCAATCACTGCCCAGGGGTGACTGTGATGCAGAAATCAGAACTCTTCCTTACCCATGGCAAGAAACCTTGTGGTTGGCATGTTGTCCAACGTTCAGTGTAGGAGGAAGAAACCAGCATTCACCCTGAGGCCCCGCCCATTCTTGAGTGCGACGAGGGGCATAAACAAAACACGCATTGTGACCCTCAGCGTGAGTCCTGTCCTCTAGTACGTCCTCTCAGTGGCTGGGACCATTAGATGTCATAATGGGCTTGACATGTCCCTAGGCCCCAATTTTTTAACCAGATTTCTGGTTGTCCAGTCGCCCTCTCCCAGGGCTCTACTCTGGAATCCCTCATTTGGTGGGACCACACACCTGAGGTTGAAAAACAAAACAAAAAACAAAACAAACAACACACAACAACAAAGGACTTCTTCCATCCCACAGAAATGACCCCAAACTCTTTGGACGGGGCCAAAACCCCAGAGAGTAAGACTCGTCCATTTCCCATGAAGTCACCCGGGAAATTTCACGACCATGAGTGACACGATATCCAGAGACAAAAACTTGAGCAAGAGCCTCACACTCGCCCTTTTTTCATATCCCGAAGAGTTCTCCTCATGGTCTGTAGATCAGTCCTGCCATACCTATGACCCGAAACATAAGCCGAGTTTGTGTTTTTCAGACAACTGTCCAAACAGCCCTGGCCTACACACCCTACAGGCTCAGGCCCCTGGAGCCAAAACCTGACGACTGTGCTTGCCCTCTCCAAGGGAATTGTATGTGCCCATTTCCAATGGCCACAACAACCTACTAAGAGGATAAACCTCCAAAGTCCCTGAGGCCATCCCCAATATTTGTGGCTTCCCAGGACAAACAGGGGCAATCTGGGCCCATCTGAGCACCTCCTGCACACTCAGACCCGTAGACTGATGTCCCCAGAGGTAAAAAGGAAAAAAGGAACGAGGCCCCTAGGCACCTATCGGATCCATTGCTTTGGTTTCCAGGCATCTCTCCCTCAGAGGCCTGGATTTCAATAACAGCATATGGCTGTTTCTTGACTCACCCATCAGAAACAAATCTCATCTACACATGGGAAAACTTGCACGATGGAGCTGTGTGAAAAGCCCTCTCTTTAGGAGAACCCTTCAGGGCCCCCAGTGCCACCGCTTCATTCCAAGGTCTTCCATAGACACAAAATCATATATAGGGACACATCCACGGGAGAGTCCATTTCAAACTCAGCCCTCCTCGGTTTGCTCCCCCAGATCCAGCAGATCTAACCTGTCTTGTTTGCTTGGAGACAATTGGAATGCGAGGTGGGCTACCCAGCCATCCATCCTCCTTAGAACCCTGCTCGGAAAATCGTTGTCCTGGAGCCAAAACCAACAGGTCTCAATTGTCCTGCAGAAGAATCTTTGCAGTTGGGAGGGAGCTTCTCACAACTCCCATCGTGGGAAAACACCCAAACCATTATGGCCTCGTGATCCAACCCCCCCCCTTCAAGAAGGGGCCATCAGGGGACAGAATGTCCAAAACTGACCCTGAGCGAGTTGTCTGATTCCTCGCCCTGACTTTCAGATGCACGAGATCTCGATTTCAGGTCTGTAGATTGTGCCTGCCTGCCATAGGACAGGCCACCCAGAAAAACTAGGGCCTAGCTTGGGTTTCTCAGACTTCGTCCTCCTGGTCCTCAGACTAATGGCCACACAAGCCTCCAGTTTGGCAATCCAGAACTACCTAAACATTGCCCTCTCTGCCATTTCCCAGAAACCCCCAGAAGAAAAAAAAAAATGCAGCACCTGCCTGGGGCAACAACATTGCCCTCTGTGGCTACCCAGAATTAATGAGGATCAACCTGCACACGCCATTCGGCTGTACCCCAAATATATAGGCTGACCTGGGCACTAATGCCCCTTTCTGACACAGCCTGAGCCTGGACCTCCTGGCCCCACCCAGACAGCTGGCCGCACACTGAGCACATTCGGGCCCGCCATGGCCTTAGGTCGTCATCTCTTCTCAACCTCGGTTTTTCAGGGCTTCAGAACCTAGACCTTATCTCCAATCACGGCCCGGGTTTGAAAATGAAAATGATGCAGAAATCAGAACTCTCTTTCCCCATGGCAAGAAAACCTTGTGGTTGGCATGTTGTCCAAGGTTTCAGTGTAGTTGAAAACCAGTGTGGCCCATGAGGGCCCCGCCCCATGCTTGCGGGGCCACATTGGTCACAAACACACACATTGTGACCCTCAGCCTGAGCCCAGTCCTCAGGGTAAGGGCCTCTCAGTGGCTGGATGGAGAGAGACAGCATATTGGGCTTGCCATGCCCCTGCCCCTAGGCCCCAATTTTTAACACCGTAGTTCGGGTTGTTCCCTTCACTCTTCCCCAGGGCTCTGCTTTGGAATTCCTCTTTTGGTGGGACACCTGAGGTAACAAACCTGAAAAGGAGTCCTCCCATCCCACAGATTGACGAAAAACAAATTGGGATCGGGCCAAATCCACAGAGAGCAAGATTCGTCCATGGCCCATGAGGCCTCCCCAAATTCATTCCACGGCCATCGCTGATACAAAATCCAGAGACAAAAAGCCTGAGCACGCGCGCCCTCAGACTCGCTCATTCTTCATATCCTGAAGAGTTCTTCAGATAAGAACCCTACACGGCACTCGAATGCACCCAAAATATATAGTCTAACCTGGGCACTAATGCACCCCTGTCTGACAACCCTGAGCCCGGACCTCGTGACCAACACCCCAGACAGCTGACCGCACACCACACTGAGCACATCAGACCCGCCATGGCCTTAGGTCATCATCTCTTCCCTACCTCAGTTTTCAGGGCTTCAGAAACCTAGACCTTATCTCCAAATCACTGCCCAGGGGTGACTGGTGATGCAGAAATCAGAACTCTTCCTTCCTTACCCCATGGCCATGGCAAGAAACCTTGTGGTTTGGCATGTTTGTCCAACGTTCAGTGTAGGAGAAAACCAGCATTCACCTGAGGCCCCGCCCCATTCTTGAGTGCGACGAGGGCATAAACACGCATTGTGACCCTCAGCGTGAGTCCTGTCCTCTAGTAACGTCCTCCTCTCAGTGGCTGGACCATTTAGATGTCATAATGGGCTTGACATGTCCCCTAGGCCCCAATTTTTTAACCAGATTTCTGGTTGTCCAGTCGCCCCTCCCCAGGGCTCTACTCTGGAATCCCTCATTTGGTGGGACACCTGAGGTTGAAAAACAAAAAACAAAACAAATCAAAAACAACAAAACAGAAAGAACGGACGGCTCTTCCTATCCACACAGAATGACCCCAAAACTCTTTGGACGGGGCCAAACCCCCAGAGAGTAAGACTCGTCCATTTCCCATGAAGTCACCCGGAAAATTTTTCACGACCATGAGTGACACGATATCCAGAGACAAAACTTGAGCAAGAGCCTCACACTCGCCCCTTTTTTCATATCCATAGAGTGGAGTCTCTCCTCATGGTCTGTAGATCAGTCCTGCCATACCTATGACCCTGAAACATAAGCCGAGTTTGTGTTTTCAGACAACTGTCCAAACAGCCCTGGCCTACACACCCCTACAGGCTCAGGCCCCTGGAGGAGCCAAACCTGACGACTGTGCTTGCCCTCCTCCAAGGGAATTGTATGTGTGCCCATTCCAATGGCCACAACACCCTACTAATAGGATAAACCCTCCAAAGTCCCTGAGGCCATCCCAATATTTGTGGCTTCCCAGGACAAACAGGGGCAATCTGGGCCCCATCTGAGCACCTACCGGCACTCAGACCCGTAGACTGATGTCCCCAGAGGTAAAAAAAGGAACGAAAGGCCCCTAGGCACCTATCGGATCCATTGCTTTGGTTTCCAGGCATCTCTCCTCAGAGGCCTGGATTTCAATAACAGCATATGGCTGTTTCTTGACTCACCCATCAGAACAAAAATCTCATCTACACATGGGAAACTTGCAACGAATGGAGCTGTGGAGCTGTGTGAAAGCCTCTCTCTTTAGGAGAAACCCTTCAGGGCCCCAGTGCCACCGCTTCATTCCAAGGTCTCCATAGACACAAAATCATATTAGGACACACATCCACGGGAGAGTCCATTTCAACTCAGCCTCCTCGGTTGCTCCCCCCCAGATCCAGCAGATCTAACCTGTCTTGTTGCTTGGAGACAATTGGAATGCGAGGTGGGCTACCCAGCCATCCATCCTTAGAAACCCTGCTCGGAATCGTTGTCCTGGAGCCAACCAACAGGTCTCAATTGTCCTGCAGAAGAATCTTTGCAGTTGGGAGCTTCTCACAACTCCCATCGTGGGAAAACCCCATGGCCTCGTGATCCACCCCCCCTTCAAGAAGGGGCCATCAGGGACAGAATGTCCAACCTGAGCGATCGTCTGATCCTCGCCCTGACTTTCAGATGCACGAGATCTCTATTCAGGTCTGTAGATTGTTGCCTGCCATATCATCACCTCACCAGAAACCTAGGCCTAGCTTGGGTTCTCAGACTTCGTGTCCTCAGACTACTGGCCCCACAAGCCCTCCAGTTTGGCAATCCAGAACTACAATGCAGCACTCTGCCTGCCCTCCAGAAGGAAAAAACATTGCCCTCTGGGGCTACCCAGAAACCCCAAATGAGGATCAACCTGCACGCCATTCGGCTGTACCCCAAATATATAGGCTGACCTGGGCACTAATGCCCTTTCTGACACAGCCCTGAGCTGGACCTCCTGGCCCCACCCAGACAGCTGGCCGCACACTGAGCACAATCCCAACCCGCCATGGCCTTAGGTCGTCATCTCTTCTTCACAATCTCGGTTTTCAGGCTTCAGAACCTAGACCTTATCTCCAATCACGGCCCGGGTTTGAAAATGATTGGCAGGACAGAAATCAGAACTCTTTCCCCATGGCAAGAAACCTTGTGGTTGGCATGTTGTCCAAGGTTCAGTGTACTTGAAACCAGTGTGGCCCATGAGGCCCCGCCCATGCTTGCGGGGCCACATTGGTCAACAAACACACATTGTGACCCTCAGCCTGAGCCCAGTCCTCAGGTAAGGCCTCTCAGTGGCTGGATGGAGAGACAGCATATTGGGCTTGCCATGCCCCTAGGCCCCAATTTTTAACCATAGTTCGGGTTGTCCCTTCACTCTTCCCCCAGGGCTCTGCTTTGGAATTCCTCTTTTTGGTGGGACCCCTGAGGTAACAAAACCTGAAAGGAGTCCTCCATCCCACCCACATTGACGAAAAACAATTGGGATCGGGCCAAAATCCACAGAGAGCAAGATTCGTCCATGGCCCATGAGGCCTCCCCCAACATTCCACGGCCATCGCTGATACAAAATCCAGAGACAAAAGCCTGAGCACGCGCCTCAGACTCGCTCATTCTTCATATCCTGAAGAGTTCTTCAGATAAGAACCTACCACGGCACTCGAAGGCACCCAAAATATATAGTCTAACCTGGGCACTAATGCACTGTCTGACAACCTGAGCCCGGACCCTCGTGACCAAACACCCAGACCAGCTGACCGCACACTGAGCACATCAGACCCGCCATGGCCTTAGGTCATCATCTCTTCCCTACCTCAGTTTTCAGGCTTCAGAACCTAGACCTTATCTCCAATCACTGCCAGGGGTGACTGTGATGCAGAAAATCAGAAACTCTTCCTTACCCATGGCAAGAAACCTTGTGGTGCGTGGCATGTTGTCCAACGTTCAGTGTAGGAGAAAAACCAGCATTCACCCTGAGGCCCCGCCCATTCTTGAGTGCGACGAGGGCATAAAACACGCATTGTGACCCTCAGCGTGAGTCCTGTCCTCTAGTACGTCCTCTCAGTGGGTTGGACCATTAGATGTCATAATGGGCTTGACATGTCCCTAGGCCCCAATTTTTAACCAGATTTCTGGTTGTCCACCAGTCCCCTCCCCCAAGGGCTCTACTCTGGAATCCCTCATTTGGGGGACACCTGAGGTTGAAAAACAAAACAAAACAAATCAAATCAATCAACAACAACAGAACAAACGGACTTCTTCCATCCCACAGAAGACCCCAAACTCTTTGGACGGGGCCAAACCCCCAGAGAGTAAGACTCGTCCATTTCCCATGAAGTCACCCGGAAATTTCACGACATGAGTGACACGATATCCAGAGACAAAACTTGAGCAAGAGCCTCACACTCGCCCTTTTTTCATATCCCGAAGAGTTCTCCTCATGGTCTGTAGATCAGTCCTGCCATACCTATGACCCCCGAACATAAGCCGAGTTTGTGTTTTCAGACAACTGTCCAAACAGCTCCTCTGGCCTACACACAACCTACCAGGCTCAGGCCCCTGGAGCCAAAACCCTGACGACTGTGCTTGCCCTCTCCAAGGGATTGTATGTGCCCATTCCAATGGCCACAACCCTACTAAGAGGATAAAACCTCCAAAGTCCCTGAGGCCATCCCAATATTTTGTGGCTTCCCAGGACAAACCAGGGGCAATCGGCTGGGCCCCCATCTGA
Organism: Mustela putorius furo; assembly: GCF_011764305.1. Taxonomy (NCBI): domain Eukaryota; kingdom Metazoa; phylum Chordata; class Mammalia; order Carnivora; family Mustelidae; genus Mustela; species Mustela putorius. The sequence continues at coordinate 168,709 of NW_025422252.1, read as the reverse complement.
GCACCTACCGGGTCACTCAGACCGTAGACTGATGTCCCCAGCTAGAGGCGTAAAAAGGAACGAACAGGCCCCTAGGCACCTATCGGATCCATTGCTTTTGGTTTTCCAGGCATCTCTCTCTCAGAGGTCCTGGATTTCAATAACAGCATATGGCTGTTTTCTTGACTCACCCATCAGAACAAATCTCATCTACACATGGGAACTTGCACGATGGAGCTGTTGTGAAGCCTCTCTTTAGGAGAAACCCTTCAGGGCCCCAGTGCCACCGCGCTTCATTCCAAGGTCTCCATAGACACAAAATCATATTAGGACACAACAGGCCACGGGAGAGTCCATTTCAACTCAGCCTCCTCGGTTGCTCTCCCCAGATCCAGCAGATTCTACACCTGTCTTGTTTGCTTGGAGACAATTAGAAATGCACGAGGTGGTCTACAATTTGAGTAGCCATCCCATCCTTAGAACCCTGCCTCGGAAACTTTACCGTTGCGTCCTGGAGCCAACCAACAGTCTTCAATTGTCCTGCAGAAGAATCTTTGCAGTTTCGGAGCTATCTCACCAACTCCCATCGTGGGAAAACCACCATGGCCTCGTGATCCACCGCCCCTTCAAGAAGGGGAGCCATCAGGGACGAATGTCCAAACCTGAGCGATCGTCTGATCCCTCGCCCTGACTTCAGATGCACGAGATCCTCGATTCAGGTCTGTAATGATTTTTGCCTGCCATATTCCTCACCCAGAAACCTACTAGGCCTAGCTTGGAGTTCTCAGACTTCCATCTCACAGACTTACTACTGGCCCACAAGCCCTCCAGTTTGGCAATCCAGAACTACAATGCAGCACTCTGCCTGCCCTCCAGAAAGAAAAACATTGCCTCTGTGGCTACCCAGAAACCCCAAATGAGGATCAACCTGCACGCCATTCGGCTGTACCACCCCAATATATAGGCCCGACCTGGGCACTAATGCCCTTTCTGACACAGCCTGAGCCTGGACCCTCCTGGCCCCCACCAGACAGCTGGCCCGCACACATCTGAGCACATCGTGACCCACCATGGCCTACTTAGGTCGGTCATCTCTTCTCAACCTCGGTTTCAGGCTTCAGAACCTAGGACCCTTATCTCCAATCACGGCCCGGGTTTGAAAAATGATGCAGAAATCAGAACACTTTCCCCATGGCAAAAACCTTGTGGTTGGCATGTGATTGTCCAAGGTTCAGTGTACTTGAAACCAGTGTGGGCCCATGAGGCCCCGCGCCCATGCTTGCGGGCCCACAATGGTCACAAACACACATTGTGACCCTCAGCCTGAGCCCAGTCCCTCAGGTAAGGCCTCTCAGTGGCTGGATGGAGAGACAGCATATTGGGCTTGCCATGCCCCTAGGCCCCAATTTTTAACCATAGTTCTGGGTTTGTCCCTTCACTCTTCTTCCCAGGGCTCTGCTTTGGAATTCCTCTTTTGGTGGGACACCTGAGGTAACAAACCTGAAAGGGAGTCCTCCCATCCCACAGATTGACGAAAAAACAATTGGGATCGGCCAAATCCACAGAGAGCAAAGATTCGTCCATGGCCCATGAGGCCTCCCCAACATTCCACGGCCATCGCTGATACAAAAATCCAGAGACAAAAGCCTGAGCACGCCGCCTCAGACTCGCTCATTCTTCATATCCTGAAGAGTTCTTCAGATAAGAACCTACACGGCACTCGAATGCACCCAAAATATATAGTCTAACCTGGGCACTAATGCACTGTCTGACAACCTGAGCCCGGACCTCGTGACCAACACCCAGACAGCTGACCGCACACTGAGCACATCAGACCCGCCATGGCCTTAGTCATCATCATCTCTTCCCTACCTCAGTTTTCAGGCTTCAGAACCTAGACCTTATCTCCAATCACTGCCCAGGGGTGACTGTGATGCAGAAATCAGAACTCTTCCTTACCCATGGCAAGAAAACCTTGTGGTTGGCATGTTGTCCAACGTTCAGCAGTGTAGGAGAAACCAGCATTCACCCTGAGGCCCCGCCCATTTCTTGAGTGCGACGAGGGGCATAAACACGCATTGTTGACCCTCAGCGTGAGTCCTGTCCTCTAGTACGTCCCTCTCAGTGGCTGGAACATTTAGGATGTCATAATGGGCTTGACATGTCCCTAGGCCCCAATTTTTAAACCAGATTTCTGGTTGTCCAGTCGCCCCTCCCCAGGGCTCTACTCTGGAATCCCTCATTTGGTGGGACACCTGAGGTTGAAAAACAAAACAAAACAAATCAACAACAACAGAACACTACGGACTTCTTCCATCCCACAGAATGACCCCAAACTCTTTGGACGGGGTACCAAACCCCCAGAGAGTAAAGACGACTCGTCCATTTCCCATGAAGTCACCCGGAAATTTCACGACCATGAGTGACACGATATCCAGAGACAAAAACTTGAGCAACAGAGCCTCACACTCGCCCTTTTTTCATATCCCGAAGAGTTCTCCTCATGCGTCTGTAGATCAGTCCTGCCCATACCTATGACCCGAAACATAAGCCGAGTTTGTGTTTTTTCAGACAACTGTCCAAACAGCCCTGGCCTACACACCCTACAGGCTCAGGCCCCTGGAGCCAAACCTGACGACTGGTAGGCTTGCCCTCTCCAAGGGAATTGTATGTGCCCATTCCAAATGGCCACAACCCTACTAAAGAGGATAAACCTCCCAAAGTCCCTGAGGCCATCCCAATATTTTGTGGCTTCCCAGGACAAACAGGGGGCAATCTGGGCCCATCTGAGCACCTACCGGCACTCAGACCCGTAGACTGATGTCCCCAGAGGTAAAAAGGAACGAACAGGCCCCTAGGCACCTATCGGATCCATTGCTTTGTTTCCAGGGCATCCTCTCCTCAGAGGCGCTGGATTTCAATAACAGCATATGGCTGTTTCTTGACTCACCCATCAGAACAAATCTCATCTACACATGGGAAACTTGCACGATGGAGCTGTGTGAAGCCTCTCTTTAGAGGAGAACCCTTCAGGGCCCCAGTGCCCACCGCTTTCCATTCCAAGGTCTCCATAGACACAAAATCATATTAAGGACACATCCACGGAGAGTCCATTTCAACTCAAGCCTCCTCGGTTGCTCCCCCAGATCCAGCAGATAGACCTAAAATGTCTTGTTGCTTGGGAGACAATTGGAATGCGAGGTGGGCTACCCCAGCCATCCATCCTTAGAACCCTGCTCGGAATCGTTTGTCCTGGAGCCAACCAACAGGTCTTCAATTGTCCTGCAGAAGAATCTTTGCAGTTGGGAGCTTCTCACAACTCCCATCGTGGGAAAACCCCCATGGCCTCGTGATCCACCCCCCCTTCAAGAAGGGGCCATCAGGGACAGAATGTCCAACCTGAGCGATCGTCTGATCCTCTCCCTGACTTCAGATGCACGAGATCTCGATTCAGGTCTGTAGATTGTGCCTGCCATATATCTCACCCAGAAACCTAGGCCTAGCTTGGGTTCTCAGACTTCCGTCCTCAGACTACTCGGCCCACAAGCCCTCCAGTTTGGCAATCCAGAACTACAATGCAGCACTCTGCCTGCCCTCCAGAAGAAAAACATTGCCCCTGGGGCTACCCCAGAAACCCCAAATGAGGGATCAACCTGCACGCCATTAGCGCGGCTGTACCCCACCACCATATATAAGTAGGCTGAACCTGGGCACTAATGCCCTTTCTGACACAGCCTGAGCCTGGACCCTCCTGGCCCCACCCAGAGACAGCTGGCCGACACACTGAGCACATCGGACCCGCCATGGCCTTGAGGTCGTCATCATCTCTTCTCAACCTCGGTTTTTCAGGCTTCAGAACCTAGACCTTATCTCCAATCACGGCCCGGTTTTGAAAATGATGCAGAAATCAGAACTCTTTCCCCATGGCAAAGAAACCTTGTGGTTGGCATGTTGTCCCAAGGTTCAGTGTAGTTGAAACCAGTGTGGCCCATGAGGCCCCCCGCCGCATGCTTGCGGGCCACATTGGTCACAAACACACATTGTGACCCTCAGCCCTGAGCCCAGTCCTCAGGTAAGGCCTCTCAGGGTGGCTGGATGGAGAGACAGCATATTGGGCTTGCCATGCCCCTAGGCCCCAATTTTTTAACCATAGTTCGGGTTGTCCCTTCACTCGTTCCCCAGGGCCAGGGGCTCGTGCTTTTGGAATTCCTCTTTTTGGTGGGACACCTGAGGTAACAAACCTGAAAGGAGTCCTCCCATCCCACAGATTGACGAAAAACAATTGGGATCGGGCCAAAATCCACAGAGAGCAAGATTCGTCCATGGCCCATGAGGCCTCCCCAACATTCCACGGCCATCGCTGATACAAAATCCAGAGACAAAAGCCTGAGCACGCGCCTCAGACTCGCTCATTCTTCATATCCTGAAGAGTTCTTCAGATAAGAACCTACACGGCACTCGAATGCACCCAAAATATATATAGTCTAACCTGGGCACTAATGCACTGTCTGACAACCTGAGCCCGGACCTCGTGACCAACAACCCAGACAGCTGACACCGCACACTGAGCACATCAGACCCGCCATGGCCTTAGGTCATCATCTCTTCCCTACCTCAGTTTTCAGGCTTCAGAAACCTAGACCTTATCTCCAATCACTGCCCCAGGGGGTGACTGTGATGCAGAAATCAGAACTCTCTTCCTTACCCATGGCAAGAAACCTTGTGGTTGGCATGTTGTCCAAACGTTCAGTGTAGGAAGAACCAGCATTCACCCTGAGGCCCCGCCCATTCTTGAGTGCGACGAGGGCATAAACAACGCATTGTGACCCTCAGCGTGAGTCCCTGTCCTCTAGTACGTCCTCTCAGTGGCTGGACCATTAGATGTCATAATGGGCTTGACATGTCCCTAGGCCCCAATTTTTAACCAGATTTCTGGTTGTCCAGTCGCCCCCTCCCCAGGGCTCTACTCTGGAATCCCTCATTTGGGTGGGACACCTGAGGTTTGAAAAACAAAAAACAAAACAAAACAATCAACAACAACAGAACAACGGACTTCTTCCATCCCACAGAATGACCCCAAACTCTTTGGACGGGGCCAAACCCCCAGAGAGTAAGACTCGTCCATTTCCCATGAGAGTCACCCGGAAATTTCACGACCATGAGTGACACGATATCCAGAGAGACAAAACTTGAGCAAGAGCCTCACACTCGCCCTTTTTTCATATCCCCGAAGAGTTCTCCTCATGGTCTGTAGATCAGTCCTGCCATAACCTATGACCCGAAAAATAAAACATAAGCGAGTTTGTGTTTTCAGACAACTGTCCAAACAGCCCTGGCCTACACAACCCTACAGGTCTCAGGCCCCTGGAGCCAAACCTGACGACTGTGCTTGCCCTCTCCAAGGGAATTGTATGTGCCCATTCCAATGGCCACAACCCTACTAAGATAGGATAAACCTCCAAAGTCCCTGAGGCCCATCCCAATATATGTGTGGCTTTCCCAGGACAAACAGGGGCAAATCTGGGCCCACTGAGAACCTACCTACCTGCACTCAGACCCGTAGACTGATGTCCCCAGAGGTAAAAAAGGAACGAACAGGCCCCTAGGCACCCTATCGGATCCATTGCTTTGGCTTCCAGGCATCTCTCCTCAGAGGCCTGGATTTCAATAACAGCATATGGCTGTTTCTTGACTCACCCATCAGAACAAATCTCATCTACACATGGGAAACTTGCACGATGGAGCTGTTGTGAAAGCCTCTCTTTAGGAGAAACCCTTCAGGGCCCCAGTGCCCACCGCTTCATTCCAAGTCTCCATAGACACAAAATCATATTAGGACACATCCACGGGAGGAGTCCATTTCAACTCAGTCCCCTCGGTTGCTGCCCCCCAGATCCAGCAGATCTAACCTGTCTTGTTGCTTGGAGACAATTGGAATGCGAGGTGGGCTACCCAATGCCATCCATCCTTAGAACCCTGCTCGGAAACTTTGTCCTGGAGCCAACCAACAGGTCTCAATTGTCCTGCAGAAGAATCTTTGCAGTTGGGAGCTTCTCACAACTCCCATCGTGGGAAAAACCCCCATGGCCTCGTGATCCACCCCCCTTCAAGAAGGGGGCCATCAGGGACAGAATGTCCAACCTGAGCGATCGTCTGATCCTCGCCCTGACTTCAGATGCACGAGATCTCGATTAGGTCTGTAGATTGTGCCTGCCATATCCTCACCCAGAAAACCTAGGGCCTAGCTTGGGTTCTCAGACTTCCGTCCTCAGACTACTGGCCCACAAGCCCCCAGTTTGGCAAATCCAGAACTACAATGCAGCACTCTGCCTGCCCTCCAGAGAAAAAACATTGCCCTCTGGGGCTACCCCAGAAACCCCAAATGAGGATCATACCTGCACGCCATTCGGCTGTACCCCAAATATATAGGCTGACCTGGGCACTAATGTGCCCTTTCTGACACAGCCTGAGCCTGGACCTCCTGGCCCCCACCCAACAGACAGCTGGCCCTACACTGAGCACATCGGGACCCCGCCATGGCCTTAGGTCGTCATCTCTTCTCAACCTCGGTTTTTCAGGCTTCAGAACCTAGACCTTATCTCCAATCACTACCCGGGTTTGAAAAATGATTGCAGAAATCAGAAACTCTTTCCCCATGGCAAGAAAAACCTTGTGGTTGGCATGTTGTCCAAGGTTCAGTGTAGTTGAAACCAGTGTGTGGCCCATGAGGTGCCCCGCCCATGCTTGCGGGCCACATTTGGTCCCAAACACACATTGTGACCTCACCTCGCCTGAGCCCAGTCCTCAGGTAAGGCCTCTTCAGTGGCTGGATGGAGAGACAGCATCTTGGGCTTGCCATGCCCCTAGGACCCCAATTTTTAACCATAGTTCGGGTTGTCCCTTCACTCTTCACCAGGGCTCTGCTTTGGGAATTCCTCTTTTTGGTGGGACCCCTGAGGTTAACAAACACTGAAAGGGTCCTCCCATCTCACAGATTGACGAAAAAAACAATTGGGATCGTGCAAAATCCACAGAGAGCAAGATTCGTCAATGGCCCTGTGAGGCCTCCCCAACATTCCACGGCCATCGCTGATACAAAATCCAGAGACAAAAGCCTGAGCACGCGCCCGCATCAGACTCGCTCATTCTTCATATCCTGAAGAGTTCTTCAGATAAGAACCTACACGGCACTCGAATGCACCCAAAATATATAGTCTAACCTGGGGCACTAATGCACTGTCTGACAACCTGAGCCCCGGACCTCGTGACCAACACCCAGACAGCTGACCGCACACTGAGCACATCAGACCCGCCATGGCCTTAGGTCATCATCTCTTCCCTACCCTCAGTTTTCAGGCTTTCAGAACCTAGACCTTATCTCCAATCACTGCCCAGGGGTGACTGTGATGCAGAAATCAGAACTCTTCCTTACCCATGGCAAGAAACCTTGTGGTTGGCATGTTGTCCAACGTCAGTGTAGGAGAAACCAGCATTCAACTTGATGCCCCGCCCATTCTTGAGTGCGACGAGGGGCATAAACACGCATTGTGACCCTCAGCGTGAGTGCTGTCCTCTAGTACGTCCTCTCAGTGGCTGGACCATTAGATGTCATAATGGGGCTTGACATGTCCCTAGGCCCAAATTTTAACCAGATTTCTGGAGTCCAGTCGCCCTTTCCCAGGGCTCTACACTGGGGAATCCCTCATTTGGTGGGACACCTGAGGTTGAAAACAAAAACAAAACAAAAACATATCAACAACAACAGAACAACGGACTTCTTCCATCCCACAGAATGACCCGAAACACTTTGGATGGGGCCAAAACCCCAGAGAGTAAGACTCGTCCATTTTCCCATGAAGTCACCCCGAAATTTCACGACCATGAGTTGACACGATATTCCATGAGACAAAAACTTGAGCAAGAGCCTCACACTCGCCCTTTTTCATATCCCGAAGAGTTCCTCTCATGGTCTGTAGATCAGTCCTGCCATACCTATGACCCGAAACATAAGCCGAGTTTGTGTTTTTTTCAGACAACTGTCCAAACAGCCCTGGCCTCTACACACCCTACAGGCTCAGGGACCCCTGGAGCCAAAACTGACGACTGTGCTTGCCCTCTCCAAGGGAATTGTATGTGCCCATTCCAATGCCCACAACCCTACTAATAGGATAAACCTCCAAAGTCCCTGAGGCCATCCCAATATTTGTGCTTCCCAGGACAAAACAGGGGCAATCTGGGCCCATCTGAGCACCTACCGGCTCTCAGACCCGTAGACTGATGTCCCCAGAAGTAAAAGGAAACGAACAGGCCCCTAGGCACCTATCGGATCCATTGCTTTGGCTTCCAGGCATCTCTCCTCAGAGGCCTGGATTTCAATAACAGCATATGGCTGTTTCTTGACTCACCCATCAGAACAAATCTCATCTACACATGGGAAAATTGCACGATGGAACTGTGTGAAAGCCTCTCTTTAGGGAACCCTTCAGGGCCCCAGTGCCACCGCTTCATTCCAGGTCTCCATAGACACAAAATCATATTAGGACACATCCCACGGAGAGAGTCCATTTCAACTCAGCCTCCCCCTCTGTTGCTCCCCAGAGATCCAGCAGATCTAACCTGTCTTGTTGCTTGGAGACAATTGAAATGCGAGGTGGGCTACAATGCCATCCATCCTTATAACCCTGCTCGGAAACGTTGTCCTGGATCCAACCAGCAGGTCTCAATGTCTGCAGAAGAATCTGTGCGAAGTTGGAGCTTCTCACAACTCCCATCGTGGGAAAACCCCCATGGCCTCGTGATCCATCCCCCTTTCAAGAAGGGGGCATCAGGGACAGAATGTCCAAACCTGAGCTAATCGTCTGATCTCCTCGCCCTGACTTCAGATGCACGAGATCTCGATTCAGGTCTGTATGATTGTGCCTGCATATCCTCACCCAGAAACCGAGGCCTAGCTTGGGTTCTCAGACTTCGTCCTCAGACTACTGGCCCACAAGACCTCCAGTTTGGCAAATCCAGAACTACAATGCAGCACTCTGCCTGCCCTCCAGAAAAAAACATTGCCCTCTGGGCTACCCAGAAGCCCCCAAATGAGGATCAACCTGCACGGCATTCAGGCTGTACCCAAATTATATAGGCTGACCTGGAACACTAATGCCCTTTCTGACACAGAGGCGCCCGGAGCCTGGACCTCCTGGCCACCCACACCCAGACAAGCTGGCCCGCACACCCCTGAGCACCATCGGACCGCCATGGCCTTAGGTCATCATCTCTTCTCAACACTCGGTTTTCAGGCTTCAGGAACCTAGACCTTATCTCCAATCCACTGCCCAGGTTTGAAAAATGATGCAGAAATCAGAACTTCCTTTCCCCATGGCAAGAAACCTTGTGGTTGGCATGTTGTCCAACGTTCAGTGTAGGGTGAAACCAGCATTCACCATGATGCCCCGCCCATTCTTGAGTGCGACCAGGGCATATAAACCCGCATTGTGACCCTCAGCGTGAGTGCTGCACCCTCTAGTACGTCCTCTCAGTGGCTGGACCATTAGATGTCATAATGGGCTTGACATGTCCCTAGGCCCATTTTGTTTAACCAGATTTCTGGTTGTCCTTCGCGCCCCTCCCCAGGGCTCTACACTGGAATCCCTCATTTGGTGGGGACACCTGAGGTTGAAAAACAAAATTAAAACAAACAAATCATATCAACAACAACAGAACAACGGACTTCTTCCATCCACACAGAATGACCCGAAACACTTTGGATGGGGCCAAAGACCCAGAGAGTAAGACTCGTCATTTTCCCATGAAGTCACCCCGAAATTTCACGGTCATGAGTGACACGATATCCAGAGACAAAAAAAAACTTGAGCAAGAGCCTCACATTCGCCCTTTTTTCATATCCCGAAGAGTTCTCGTCATGGTCTGTAGATCAGTCCTGCCATACCTATGACCCGAAACATAAGCCGAGTTTATGTTTTCAGACAGCTGTCCAAACAGCCCTGGCCTACACACCCCTACAGACTCAGGCCCCTGGAGCCAAACCTGACGACTCTGCTTGCCCTCTACAAGGGAATTGTATGTGCCCACTCCAATGGCCACAACCCTACTAATAGGATAAACCTCCAAAAGTCCCTGAGGCCATCCCAATATTTGTGGCTTCCCAGGACAACTCAGGGGCAATCTGGGCAAATCTGAGCACCTACCGGCTCTCAGACCCATAGAATGATGTCCTCAGAAGTAAAAAGGAACGAACAGGCCCCTAGGCAACCTATCGGAACCATTGCTTTGGCTTCCAGGCATCTCTCCTCAGAGGCCTGGATTTCAATAACAGCATATGCCTGTTTCTTGACTCAACCATCAGAACAAATCTCATCTACACATGGGAAAATTGCACGAAGGAAACTGTTTGCAAGCCTCTCTTTAGGAGAACCTTCAGGGCCGCAGTGCCACCGCTTCATTCGAGGTCTCCAAAGACACAAAATCATATTGGGACACATCCCCGGGAGAGTCCATTTCAACTCAGTCCCCTCTGTTGCTCCCCCCAGATCCAGCAGATCTATCCTGTCTTGTTGCTTGGAGACATTTTGAATGCGAGGTGGGCTACAATGCCATCCATCCTTATAACCCTGCTCGGAAACTTGTCCTGGATCCAACCAGCAGGTCTTAAATGTCTGCAGAAGAATCTGTGCAGTTGGGAGCTTCTCACAACTCCCATCGTGGGAAAACCCCCATGGCCTCGTGATCCATCCCCCTTCAAGAAGGGGGGCATCAGGGACAGAATGTCCAACCCTGAGCTATCGTCTGATCCTCTCCCTGACTTCAGATGCACGAGATCTCGATTAAGGACTGTAGATTTGCCTTGCCATATACTCACCCAGAAACCGAGGCCTAGCTTGGGTTTCTCAGACTTCCGTCCTCAGACTACTGGCCCACAAGACCTCCAGTTTGGCAATCCAGAGAACTACAATGCAGCACTCTGCCTGCCCTCCAGAAGAAAAAACATTGCCCTCTGGGGCTACCCCAGAAGCCCCAATGAGGATCAATCTGCACGGCATTCGGCTCTACCCATTATATATAGGCTGACCTGGACAGTAATGCCCTTTCTGACACAGCCGGAGCCTGGACATCCTGGCCCCACCCAGACAGCTGGCCACACACACTGAGCACATCGGACCCCACCCATGGCCTTAGGTCATCATCTCTTCTCAACCTCGGTTTTTTCAGTCTTCAGAATCTAGACCTTATCTCCAATCACTACCCAGGTTTGAAAATGATGCAGAAATCAGAACTCTTTCCCCATGGCAAGAAAAACTTGTGGTTGGCATGTGTTGTCCAAGATTTCAGTGTAGTTGAAACCAGTGTGGCCCATGAGGCCCCGCCCCCGATGCTTGCGGGCCCCATTGGTCACAAAACACACATTGTGACCTTCGGCCTGAGCCCAGTCCTCAGGTAAGGCCTCTCAGTGGCTGGATGGAGAGACAGCATCTTGGGCTTGCCATGCCCCTAGGACCCAATTTTTAACCATAATGCGGGTTGTGCCTTCACTCTTCACCAGGGCTCTGCTTTGGAATTCCTCTTTTGGTGGGACCCCTGAGGTAACAAAAAACATGAAAGGAGTCTTCCCATCTCACAGATTGTCGAAAAAACAATTGGGATCGTGCAAATCCACAGAGAGCAAGATTCGTCAATGGCCATGAGGCCTCCCCAACATTCCACGGCCATCGCTGATACAAAATCCAGAGACAAAAGCCTGAGCACGCGCCTCAGACTCGCTCATTCTTCATATCTTGAAGAGTTCTTCAGATAAGAACCTACACGGCACTCGAATGCACCCAAAATATATAGTCTAACCTGGGCACTAATGCACTGTCTGACAACCTGAGCCCGGACCTCGTGACCAACACCCAGACAGCTGACCGCACACTGAGCACATCAGACCCGCCATGGCCTTAGGTCATCATCTCTTCCCTACCTCAGTTTCCAGGCTTCAGAACCTAGACCTTATCTCCAATCACTGCCCAGGGGTGACTGTGATGCAGAAATCAGAACTCTTCCTTACCCATGGCAAGAAACCTTGTGGTTGGCATGTTGTCCAACGTTCAGTGTAGGGGAAACCAGCATTCAACTTGATGCCCCGCCCATTTCTTGAGTGCGACCAGGGTATAAACACGCATTGTGACCCTCAGCGTGAGTGCTGTCCTCTAGTACGTCCTCTCAGTGGCTGGACCATTAGATGTCATAATGGGCTTGACATGTCCCTAGGCCCAAATTTTTATCCAGATTTTCTGGATGTCCAGTCGCCCTTCCCCAGGGATCTACACTGGAATCCCTCATTTGGTGGGACACCTGAGGTTGAAAAACAAAATAAAACAAAACATATCAACAACAACAGAACAACGGACTTCTTCCATCCCACAGAATGACCCGAAACACTTTGGATGGGGCCAAAGACCCAGAGAGTAAGACTCGTCATTTTCCCATGAAGTCACCCCGAAATTTCACGGTCATGAGTGACACGATATCCAGAGACAAAAACTTGAGCAAGAGCCTCACATTCGCCCTTTTTTCATATCCCGAAGAGTTCTCGTCATGGTCTGTAGATCAGTCCTGCCATACCTATGACCCGAAACATAAGCCGAGTTTATGTTTTCAGACAGCTGTCCAAACAGCCCTGGCCTACACACCCTACAGACTCAGGGCCCCTGGAGCCAAACCTGACGACTCTGCTTGCCCTCTACAAGGGAATTGTATGTGCCCCACTCCAATGGCCACAACCCTACTAATAGGATAAACCTCCAAAGTCCCTGAGGCCATCCCAATATTTGTGGCTTCCCAGGACAATCAGGGGCAATCTGGGCACATCTGAGCACCTACCGGCTCTCAGACCCATAGAATGATGTCCTCAGAAGTAAAAAGGAACGAACAGGCCCCTAGGCACCTATCGGAACCATTGCTTTGGCTTCCAGGCATCTCTCCTCAGAGGCCTGGATTTCAATAACAGCATATGCCTGTTTCTTGACTCAACCATCAGAACAAATCTCATCTACACATGGGAAAATTGCACGAAGGAACTGTTTGCAAGCCTCTCTTTAGGAGAACCCTTCAGGGCCGCAGTGCCACCGCTTCATTCGAGGTCTCCAAAGACACAAAAATCATATTGGGACACATCCCCGGGAGAGTCCATTTCAACTCAGTCCCCTCTGTTGCTCCCCCCAGATCCAGCAGATCTATCCTGTCTTGTTGCTTGGAGACATTTTGAATGCGAGGTGGGCTACAATGCCATCCATCCTTATAACCCTGCTCGGAAACTTGTCCTGGATCCAACCAGCAGGTCTTAAATGTCTGCAGAAGAATCTGTGCAGTTGGGAGCTTCTCACAACTCCCATCGTGGGAAAACCCCCATGGCCTCGTGATCCATCCCCCTTCAAGAAGGGGGCATCAGGGACAGAATGTCCAACCTGAGCTATCGTCTGATCCTCTCCCTGACTTCAGATGCACGAGATCTCGATTAAGGACTGTAGATTTGCCTGCCATATACTCACCCCAGAAAACCGAGGCCTAGCTTGGGTTCTCAGACTTCCGTCCTCAGACTACTGGCCCACAAGACCTCCAGTTTGGCAATCCAGAACTACAATGCAGCACTCTGCCTGCCCTCCAGAAGAAAAACATTGCCCTCTGGGGCTACCCAGAAACCCCAATGAGGATCAATCTGCACGGCATTCGGCTCTACCCATTATATATAGGCTGACCTGGACAGTAATGCCCTTTCTGACACAGCCGGAGCCTGGACATCCTGGCCCCACCCAGACAGCTGGCCACACACTGAGCACATCGGACCCCCACCATGGCCTTAGGTCATCATCTCTTCTCAACCTCGGTTTTTAGTCTTCAGAATCTAGACCTTATCTCCAATCACTACCCAGGTTTGAAAATGATGCAGAAATCAGAACTCTTTCCCCATGGCAAGAAAACTTGTGGTTGGCATGTTGTCCAAGATTCAGTGTAGTTGAAACCAGTGTGGCCCATGAGGCCCCGCCCATGCTTGCGGGCCCCATTGGTCACAAACACACATTGTGACCTTCGGCCTGAGCCCAGTCCTCAGGTAAGGCCTCTCAGTGGCTGGATGGAGAGACAGCATCTTGGGCTTGCCATGCCCCTAGGACCCAATTTTTAACCATAATGCGGGTTGTGCCTTCACTCTTCACCAGGGCTCTGCTTTGGAATTCCTCTTTTGGTGGGACCCCCCTGAGGTAACAAACATGAAAGGAGTCTTCCCATCTCACAGATTGTCGAAAAAACAATTGGGATCGTGCAAAATCCACAGAGAGCAAAGATTCGTCAATGGCCATGAGGCCTCCCCAACATTCCACGGCCATCGCTGATACAAAATCCAGAGACAAAAGCCTGAGCACGCGCCTCAGACTCGCTCATTCTTCATATCTTGAAGAGTTCTTCAGATAAGAACCTACACGGCACTCGAATGCACCCAAAATATATAGTCTAACCTGGGCACTAATGCACTGTCTGACAACCTGAGCCCGGACCTCGTGACCAACACCCAGACAGCTGACCGCACACTGAGCACATCAGACCCGCCATGGCCTTAGGTCATCATCTCTTCCCTACCTCAGTTTCCAGGCTTCAGAACCTAGACCTTATCTCCAATCACTGCCCAGGGGGACTGTGATGCAGAAATCAGAACTCTTCCTTACCCATGGCAAGAAACCTTGTGGTTGGCATGTTGTCCAACGTTCAGTGTAGGGGAAACCAGCATTCAACTTGATGCCCCGCCCATTCTTGAGTGCGACCAGGGTATAAACACGCATTGTGACCCTCAGCGTGAGTGCTGTCCTCTAGTACGTCCTCTCAGTGGCTGGACCATTAGATGTCATAATGGGCTTGACATGTCCCTAGGCCCAAATTTTTATCCAGATTTCTGGATGTCCAGTCGCCCTTCCCCAGGGATCTACACTGGAATCCCTCATTTGGTGGGACACCTGAGGTTGAAAAACAAAATAAAACAAAACATATCAACAACAACAGAACAACGGACTTCTTCCATCCCACAGAATGACCCGAAACACTTTGGGATGGGGCCAAAGACCCCAGAGAGTAAGACTCGTCATTTTTCCCATGAAGTCACCCCGAAATTTCACGGTCATGAGTGACACGATATCCAGAGACAAAAAACTTGAGCAAGAGCCTCACATTCGCCCTTTTTTCATATCCCGAAGAGTTCTCGTCATGGTCTGTAGATCAGTCCTGCCATACCTATGACCCGAAACATAAGCCGAGTTTATGTTTTCAGACAGCTGTCCAAACAGCCCTGGCCTACACACCCTACAGACTCAGGCCCCTGGAGCCAAACCTGACGACTCTGCTTGCCCTCTACAAGGGAATTGTATGTGCCCACTCCAATGGCCACAACCCTACTAATAGGATAAACCTCCAAAGTCCCTGAGGCCATCCCAATATTTGTGGCTTCCCAGGACAATCAGGGGCAATCTGGGCACATCTGAGCACCTACCCGGCTCTCAGACCCATAGAATGATGTCCTCAGAAGTAAAAAGGAACGAACAGGCCCCTAGGCACCTATCGGAACCATTGCTTTGGCTTCCAGGCATCTCTCCTCAGAGGCCTGGATTTCAATAACAGCATATGCCTGTTTCTTGACTCAACCATCAGAACAAATCTCATCTACACATGGGAAAATTGCACGAAGGAACTGTTTGCAAGCCTCTCTTTAGGAGAACCCTTCAGGGCCGCAGTGCCACCGCTTCATTCGAGGTCTCCAAAGACACAAAATCATATTGGGACACATCCCCGGGAGAGTCCATTTCAACTCAGTCCCCTCTGTTGCTCCCCCAGATCCAGCAGATCTATCCTGTCTTGTTGCTTGGAGACATTTTGAATGCGAGGTGGGCTACAATGCCATCCATCCTTATAACCCTGCTCGGAAACTTGTCCTGGATCCAACCAGCAGGTCTTAAATGTCTGCAGAAGAATCTGTGCAGTTGGGAGCTTCTCACAACTCCCATCGTGGGAAAACCCCCATGGCCTCGTGATCCATCCCCCTTCAAGAAGGGGCATCAGGGACAGAATGTCCAACCTGAGCTATCGTCTGATCCTCTCCCTGACTTCAGATGCACGAGATCTCGATTAAGGACTGTAGATTTGCCTGCCATATACTCACCCAGAAACCGAGGCCTAGCTTGGGTTCTCAGACTTCCGTCCTCAGACTACTGGCCCACAAGACCTCCAGTTTGGCAATCCAGAACTACAATGCAGCACTCTGCCTGCCCTCCAGAAGAAAAACATTGCCCTCTGGGGCTACCCAGAAACCCCAATGAGGATCAATCTGCACGGCATTCGGCTCTACCCATTATATATAGGCTGACCTGGACAGTAATGCCCTTTCTGACACAGCCGGAGCCTGGACATCCTGGCCCCACCCAGACAGCTGGCCACACACTGAGCACATCGGACCCACCATGGCCCTTAGGTCATCATCTCTTCTCAACCTCGGTTTTTAGTCTTCAGAATCTAGACCTTATCTCCAATCACTACCCAGGTTTGAAAATGATGCAGAAATCAGAACTCTTTCCCCATGGCAAGAAAACTTGTGGTTGGCATGTTGTCCAAGATTCAGTGTAGTTGAAACCAGTGTGGCCCATGAGGCCCCGCCCATGCTTGCGGGCCCCATTGGTCACAAACACACATTGTGACCTTCGGCCTGAGCCCAGTCCTCAGGTAAGGCCTCTCAGTGGCTGGATGGAGAGACAGCATCTTGGGCTTGCCATGCCCCTAGGACCCAATTTTTAACCATAATGCGGGTTGTGCCTTCACTCTTCACCAGGGCTCTGCTTTGGAATTCCTCTTTTGGTGGGACCCCTGAGGTAACAAACATGAAAGGAGTCTTCCCATCTCACAGATTGTCGAAAAACAATTGGGATCGTGCAAATCCACAGAGAGCAAGATTCGTCAATGGCCATGAGGCCTCCCCAACATTCCACGGCCATCGCTGATACAAAATCCAGAGACAAAAGCCTGAGCACGCGCCTCAGACTCGCTCATTCTTCATATCTTGAAGAGTTCTTCAGATAAGAACCTACACGGCACTCGAATGCACCCAAAATATATAGTCTAACCTGGGCACTAATGCACTGTCTGACAACCTGAGCCCGGACCTCGTGACCAACACCCAGACAGCTGACCGCACACTGAGCACATCAGACCCGCCATGGCCTTAGGTCATCATCTCTTCCCTACCTCAGTTTCCAGGCTTCAGAACCTAGACCTTATCTCCAATCACTGCCCAGGGGTGACTGTGATGCAGAAAGCAGAACTCTTCCTTACCCATGGCAAGAAACCTTGTGGTTGGCATGTTGTCCAACGTTCAGTGTAGGGGAAACCAGCATTCAACTTGATGCCCCGCCCATTCTTGAGTGCGACCAGGGTATAAACACGCATTGTGACCCTCAGCGTGAGTGCTGTCCTCTAGTACGTCCTCTCAGTGGCTGGACCATTAGATGTCATAATGGGCTTGACATGTCCCTAGGCCCAAATTTTTATCCAGATTTCTGGATGTCCAGTCGCCCTTCCCCAGGGATCTACACTGGAATCCCTCATTTGGTGGGACACCTGAGGTTGAAAAACAAAATAAAACAAAACATATCAACAACAACAGAACAACGGACTTCTTCCATCCCACAGAATGACCCGAAACACTTTGGATGGGGCCAAAGACCCAGAGAGTAAGACTCGTCATTTTCCCATGAAGTCACCCCCCGAAATTTTCACGGTCATGAGTGACACGATATCCAGAGACAAAAACTTGAGCAAGAGCCTCACATTCGCCCTTTTTTCATATCCCGAAGAGTTCTCGTCATGGTCTGTAGATCAGTCCTGCCATACCTATGACCCGAAACATAAGCCGAGTTTATGTTTTCAGACAGCTGTCCAAACAGCCCTGGCCTACACACCCTACAGACTCAGGCCCCTGGAGCCAAACCTGACGACTCTGCTTGCCCTCTACAAGGGAATTGTATGTGCCCACTCCAATGGCCACAACCCTACTAATAGGATAAACCTCCAAAGTCCCTGAGGCCATCCCAATATTTGTGGCTTCCCAGGACAATCAGGGGCAATCTGGGCACATCTGAGCACCTACCGGCTCTCAGACCCATAGAATGATGTCCTCAGAAGTAAAAAGGAACGAACAGGCCCCTAGGCACCTATCGGAACCATTGCTTTGGCTTCCAGGCATCTCTCCTCAGAGGCCTGGATTTCAATAACAGCATATGCCTGTTTCTTGACTCAACCATCAGAACAAATCTCATCTACACATGGGAAAATTGCACGAAGGAACTGTTTGCAAGCCTCTCTTTAGGAGAACCCTTCAGGGCCGCAGTGCCACCCGCTTCATTCGAGGTCTCCAAAGACACAAAATCATATTGGGACACATCCCCGGGAGAGTCCATTTCAACTCAGTCCCCTCTGTTTGCTCCCCCAGATCCAGCAGATCTATCCTGTCTTGTTGCTTGGAGACATTTTGAATGCGAGGTGGGCTACAATGCCATCCATCCTTATAACCCTGCTCGGAAACTTGTCCTGGATCCAACCAGCAGGTCTTAAATGTCTGCAGAAGAATCTGTGCAGTTGGGAGCTTCTCACAACTCCCCATCGTGGGAAAACCCCCATGGCCTCGTGATCCATCCCCCTTCAAGAAGGGGGCATCAGGGACAGAATGTCCAACCTGAGCTATCGTCTGATCCTCTCCCTGACTTCAGATGCACGAGATCTCGATTAAGGACTGTAGATTTGCCCTGCCATATACTCACCCAGAAACCGAGGCCTAGCTTGGGTTCTCAGACTTCCGTCCTCAGACTACTGGCCCACAAGACCTCCAGTTTGGCAATCCAGAACTACAAGGCAGCACTCTGCCTGCCCTCCAGAAGAAAAACATTGCCCTCTGGGGCTACCCAGAAACCCCAATGAGGATCAATCTGCACGGCATTCGGCTCTACCCATTATATATAGGCTGACCTGGACAGTAATGCCCTTTCTGACACAGCCGGAGCCTGGACATCCTGGCCCCACCCAGACAGCTGGCCACACACTGAGCACATCGGACCCACCATGGCCTTAGGTCATCATCTCTTCTCAACCTCGGTTTTTAGTCTTCAGAATCTAGACCTTATCTCCAATCACTACCCAGGTTTGAAAATGATGCAGAAATCAGAACTCTTTCCCCATGGCAAGAAAACTTGTGGTTGGCATGTTGTCCAAGATTCAGTGTAGTTGAAACCAGTGTGGCCCATGAGGCCCCGCCCATGCTTGCGGGCCCCATTGGTCACAAACACACATTGTGACCTTCGGCCTGAGCCCAGTCCTCAGGTAAGGCCTCTCAGTGGCTGGATGGAGAGACAGCATCTTGGGCTTGCCATGCCCCTAGGACCCAATTTTTAACCATAATGCGGGTTGTGCCTTCACTCTTCACCAGGGCTCTGCTTTGGAATTCCTCTTTTGGTGGGACCCCTGAGGTAACAAACATGAAAGGAGTCTTCCCATCTCACAGATTGTCGAAAAAACAATTGGGATCGTGCAAATCCACAGAGAGCAAGATTCGTCAATGGCCATGAGGCCTCCCCAACATTCCACGGCCATCGCTGATACAAAATCCAGAGACAAAAGCCTGAGCACGCGCCTCAGACTCGCTCATTCTTCATATCTTGAAGAGTTCTTCAGATAAGAACCTACACGGCACTCGAATGCACCCAAAATATATAGTCTAACCTGGGCACTAATGCACTGTCTGACAACCTGAGCCCGGACCTCGTGACCAACACCCAGACAGCTGACCGCACACTGAGCACATCAGACCCGCCATGGCCTTAGGTCATCATCTCTTCCCCTACCTCAGTTTCCAGGCTTCAGAACCTAGACCTTATCTCCAATCACTGCCCAGGGGGGACTGTGATGCAGAAATCAGAACTCTTCCTTACCCATGGCAAGAAACCTTGTGGTTGGCATGTTGTCCAACGTTCAGTGTAGGGGAAACCAGCATTCAACTTGATGCCCCGCCCATTCTTGAGTGCGACCAGGGTATAAACACGCATTGTGACCCTCAGCGTGAGTGCTGTCCTCTAGTACGTCCTCTCAGTGGCTGGACCATTAGATGTCATAATGGGCTTGACATGTCCCTAGGCCCAAATTTTTTATCCAGATTTCTGGATGTCCAGTCGCCCTTCCCCAGGGATCTACACTGGAATCCCTCATTTGGTGGGACACCCTGAGGTTGAAAAACAAAATAAAACAAAACATATCAACAACAACAGAACAACGGACTTCTTCCATCCCACAGAATGACCCGAAACACTTTGGATGGGGCCAAAGACCCAGAGAGTAAGACTCGTCATTTTCCCATGAAGTCACCCCCGAAATTTCACGGTCATGAGTGACACGATATCCAGAGACAAAAACTTGAGCAAGAGCCTCACATTCGCCCTTTTTTTCATATCCCGAAGAGTTCTCGTCATGGTCTGTAGATCAGTCCTGCCATACCTATGACCCGAAACATAAGCCGAGTTTATGTTTTCAGACAGCTGTCCAAACAGCCCTGGCCTACACACCCTACAGACTCAGGCCCCTGGAGCCAAACCTGACGACTCTGCTTGCCCTCTACAAGGGAATTGTATGTGCCCACTCCAATGGCCACAACCCTACTAATAGGATAAACCTCCAAAGTCCCTGAGGCCATCCCAATATTTGTGGCTTCCCAGGACAATCAGGGGCAATCTGGGCACATCTGAGCACCTACCGGCTCTCAGACCCATAGAATGATGTCCTCAGAAGTAAAAAGGAACGAACAGGCCCCTAGGCACCTATCGGAACCATTGCTTTGGCTTCCAGGCATCTCTCCTCAGAGGCCTGGATTTCAATAACAGCATATGCCTGTTTCTTGACTCAACCATCAGAACAAATCTCATCTACACATGGGAAAATTGCACGAAGGAACTGTTTGCAAGCCTCTCTTTAGGAGAACCCTTCAGGGCCGCAGTGCCACCGCTTCATTCGAGGTCTCCAAAGACACAAAATCATATTGGGACACATCCCCGGGAGAGTCCATTTCAACTCAGTCCCCTCTGTTGCTCCCCCAGATCCAGCAGATCTATCCTGTCTTGTTGCTTGGAGACATTTTGAATGCGAGGTGGGCTACAATGCCATCCATCCTTATAACCCTGCTCGGAAACTTGTCCTGGATCCAACCAGCAGGTCTTAAATGTCTGCAGAAGAATCTGTGCAGTTGGGAGCTTCTCACAACTCCCATCGTGGGAAAACCCCCCATGGCCTCGTGATCCATCCCCCTTCAAGAAGGGGGCATCAGGGACAGAATGTCCAACCTGAGCTATCGTCTGATCCTCTCCCTGACTTCAGATGCACGAGATCTCGATTAAGGACTGTAGATTTGCCTGCCATATACTCACCCAGAAACCGAGGCCTAGCTTGGGTTCTCAGACTTCCGTCCTCAGACTACTGGCCCACAAGACCTCCAGTTTGGCAATCCAGAACTACAATGCAGCACTCTGCCTGCCCTCCAGAAGAAAAACATTGCCCTCTGGGGCTACCCAGAAACCCCAATGAGGATCAATCTGCACGGCATTCGGCTCTACCCATTATATATAGGCTGACCTGGACAGTAATGCCCTTTCTGACACAGCCGGAGCCTGGACATCCTGGCCCCACCCAGACAGCTGGCCACACACTGAGCACATCGGACCCACCATGGCCTTAGGTCATCATCTCTTCTCAACCTCGGTTTTTAGTCTTCAGAATCTAGACCTTATCTCCAATCACTACCCAGGTTTGAAAATGATGCAGAAATCAGAACTCTTTCCCCATGGCAAGAAAACTTGTGGTTGGGCATGTTGTCCAAGATTCAGTGTAGTTGAAAACCAGTGTGGCCCATGAGGCCCCGCCCATGCTTGCGGGCCCCATTGGTCACAAACACACATTGTGACCTTCGGCCTGAGCCCAGTCCTCAGGTAAGGCCTCTCAGTGGCTGGATGGAGAGACAGCATCTTGGGCTTGCCATGCCCCTAGGACCCCAATTTTTAACCATAATGCGGGTTGTGCCTTCACTCTTCACCAGGGCTCTGCTTTGGAATTCCTCTTTTGGTGGGACCCCTGAGGTAACAAACATGAAAGGAGTCTTCCCATCTCACAGATTGTCGAAAAACAATTGGGATCGTGCAAATCCACAGAGAGCAAGATTCGTCAATGGCCATGAGGCCTCCCCAACATTCCACGGCCATCGCTGATACAAAATCCAGAGACAAAAGCCTGAGCACGCGCCTCAGACTCGCTCATTCTTCATATCTTGAAGAGTTCTTCAGATAAGAACCTACACGGCACTCGAATGCACCCAAAATATATAGTCTAACCTGGGCACTAATGCACTGTCTGACAACCTGAGCCCGGACCTCGTGACCAACACCCAGACAGCTGACCGCACACTGAGCACATCAGACCCGCCATGGCCTTAGGTCATCATCTCTTCCCTACCTCAGTTTCCAGGCTTCAGAACCTAGACCTTATCTCCAATCACTGCCCAGGGGTGACTGTGATGCAGAAATCAGAACTCTTCCTTACCCATGGCAAGAAACCTTGTGGTTGGCATGTTGTCCAACGTTCAGTGTAGGGGAAACCAGCATTCAACTTGATGCCCCGCCCATTCTTGAGTGCGACCAGGGTATAAACAACGCATTGTGACCCTCAGCGTGAGTGCTGTCCTCTAGTACGTCCTCTCAGTGGCTGGACCATTAGATGTCATAATGGGCTTGACATGTCCCTAGGCCCAAATTTTTATCCAGATTTCTGGATGTCCAGTCGCCCTTCCCCAGGGATCTACACTGGAATCCCTCATTTGGTGGGACACCTGAGGTTGAAAAACAAAATAAAACAAAACATATCAACAACAACAGAACAACGGACTTCTTCCATCCCACAGAATGACCCGAAACACTTTGGATGGGGCCAAAGACCCAGAGAGTAAGACTCGTCATTTTCCCATGAAGTCACCCCGAAATTTCACGGTCATGAGTGACACGATATCCAGAGACAAAAACTTGAGCAAGAGCCTCACATTCGCCCTTTTTTCATATCCCGAAGAGTTCTCGTCATGGTCTGTAGATCATTCCTGCCATACCTATGACCCGAAACATAAGCCGAGTTTATGTTTTCAGACAGCTGTCCAAACAGCCCTGGCCTACACACCCTACAGACTCAGGCCCCTGGAGCCAAACCTGACGACTCTGCTTGCCCTCTACAAGGGAATTGTATGTGCCCACTCCAATGGCCACAACCCTACTAATAGGATAAACCTCCAAAAGTCCCTGAGGCCATCCCAATATTTGTGGCTTCCCAGGACAATCAGGGGCAATCTGGGCACATCTGAGCACCTACCGGCTCTCAGACCCATAGAATGATGTCCTCAGAAGTAAAAAGGAACGAACAGGCCCCTAGGCACCTATCGGAACCATTGCTTTGGCTTCCAGGCATCTCTCCTCAGAGGCCTGGATTTCAATAACAGCATATGCCTGTTTTTCTTGACTCAACCATCAGAACAAATCTCATCTACACATGGGAAAATTGCACGAAGGAACTGTTTGCAAGCCTCTCTTTAGGAGAACCCTTCAGGGCCGCAGTGCCACCGCTTCATTCGAGGTCTCCAAAGACACAAAATCATATTGGGACACATCCCCGGGAGAGTCCATTTCAACTCAGTCCCCTCTGTTGCTCCCCCAGATCCAGCAGATCTATCCTGTCTTGTTGCTTGGAGACATTTTGAATGCGAGGTGGGCTACAATGCCATCCATCCTTATAACCCTGCTCGGAAACTTGTCCTGGATCCAACCAGCAGGTCTTAAATGTCTGCAGAAGAATCTGTGCAGTTGGGAGCTTCTCACAACTCCCATCGTGGGAAAACCCCCATGGCCTCGTGATCCATCCCCCTTCAAGAAGGGGGCATCAGGGACAGAATGTCCAACCTGAGCTATCGTCTGATCCTCTCCCTGACTTCAGATGCACGAGATCTCGATTAAGGACTGTAGATTTGCCTGCCATATACTCACCCAGAAACCGAGGCCTAGCTTGGGTTCTCAGACTTCCGTCCTCAGACTACTGGCCCACAAGACCTCCAGTTTGGCAATCCAGAACTACAATGCAGCACTCTGCCTGCCCTCCAGAAGAAAAACATTGCCCTCTGGGGCTACCCAGAAACCCCAATGAGGATCAATCTGCACGGCATTCGGCTCTACCCATTATATATAGGCTGACCTGGACAGTAATGCCCTTTCTGACACAGCCGGAGCCTGGACATCCTGGCCCCACCCAGACAGCTGGCCACACACTGAGCACATCGGACCCACCATGGCCTTAGGTCATCATCTCTTCTCAACCTCGGTTTTTAGTCTTCAGAATCTAGACCTTATCTCCAATCACTACCCAGGTTTGAAAATGATGCAGAAATCAGAACTCTTTCCCCATGGCAAGAAAACTTGTGGTTGGCATGTTGTCCAAGATTCAGTGTAGTTGAAACCAGTGTGGCCCATGAGGCCCCGCCCATGCTTGCGGGCCCCATTGGTCACAAACACACATTGTGACCTTCGGCCTGAGCCCAGTCCTCAGGTAAGGCCTCTCAGTGGCTGGATGGAGAGACAGCATCTTGGGCTTGCCATGCCCCTAGGACCCAATTTTTAACCATAATGCGGGTTGTGCCTTCACTCTTCACCAGGGCTCTGCTTTGGAATTCCTCTTTTGGTGGGACCGCCCTGAGGTAACAAACATGAAAGGAGTCTTCCCATCTCACAGATTGTCGAAAAACAATTGGGATCGTGCAAATCCACAGAGAGCAAGATTCGTCAATGGCCATGAGGCCTCCCCAACATTCCACGGCCATCGCTGATACAAAATCCAGAGACAAAAGCCTGAGCACGCGCCTCAGACTCGCTCATTCTTCATATCTTGAAGAGTTCTTCAGATAAGAACCTACACGGCACTCGAATGCACCCAAAATATATAGTCTAACCTGGGCACTAATGCACTGTCTGACAACCTGAGCCCGGACCTCGTGACCAACACCCAGACAGCTGACCGCACACTGAGCACATCAGACCCGCCATGGCCTTAGGTCATCATCTCTTCCCTACCTCAGTTTCCAGGCTTCAGAACCTAGACCTTATCTCCAATCACTGCCCAGGGGGTGACTGTGATGCAGAAATCAGAACTCTTCCTTACCCATGGCAAGAAACCTTGTGGTTGGCATGTTGTCCAACGTTCAGTGTAGGGAAACCCAGCATTCAAC
Organism: Mustela putorius furo; assembly: GCF_011764305.1. Classification (NCBI taxonomy): domain Eukaryota; kingdom Metazoa; phylum Chordata; class Mammalia; order Carnivora; family Mustelidae; genus Mustela; species Mustela putorius. Next base: position 143,370 of record NW_025422252.1, on the reverse strand, counting down.
TTGATGCCCCGCCCATTCTTGAGTGCGACCAGGGTATAAACACGCATTGTGACCCTCAGCGTGAGTGCTGTCCTCTAGTACGTCCTCTCAGTGGCTGGACCATTAGATGTCATAATGGGCTTGACATGTCCCTAGGCCCAAATTTTTATCCAGATTTCTGGATGTCCAGTCGCCCTTCCCCAGGGATCTACACTGGAATCCCTCATTTGGTGGGACACCTGAGGTTGAAAAAACAAAATAAAACAAAACATATCAACAACAACAGAACAACGGACTTCTTCCATCCCACAGAATGACCCGAAACACTTTGGATGGGGCCAAAGACCCAGAGAGTAAGACTCGTCATTTTCCCATGAAGTCACCCCGAAATTTCACGGTCATGAGTGACACGATATCCAGAGACAAAAAAAACTTGAGCAAGAGCCTCACATTCGCCCTTTTTTTCATATCCCGAAGAGTTTCTCGTCATGGTCTGTAGATCAGTCCTGCCATACCTATGACCCGAAACATAAGCCGAGTTTATGTTTTCAGACAGCTGTCCAAACAGCCCTGGCCTACACACCCTACAGACTCAGGCCCCTGGAGCCAAACCTGACGACTCTGCTTGCCCTCTACAAGGGAATTGTATGTGCCCACTCCAATGGCCACAACCCTACTAATAGGATAAACCTCCAAAGTCCCTGAGGCCATCCCAATATTTGTGGCTTCCCAGGACAATCAGGGGCAATCTGGGCACATCTGAGCACCTACCGGCTCTCAGACCCATAGAATGATGTCCTCAGAAGTAAAAAGGAACGAACAGGCCCCTAGGCACCTATCGGAACCATTGCTTTGGCTTCCAGGCATCTCTCCTCAGAGGCCTGGATTTTCAATAACAGCATATGCCTGTTTCTTGACTCAACCATCAGAACAAATCTCATCTACACATGGGAAAATTGCACGAAGGAACTGTTTGTGCAAGCCTCTCTTTAGGAGAACCCTTCAGGGCCGCAGTGCCACCACCGCTTCATTCGAGGTCTCCAAAGACACAAAATCATATTGGGACACATCCCCGGGAGAGTCCATTTCAACTCAGTCCCCTCTGTTGCTCCCCCAGATCCAGCAGATCTATCCTGTCTTGTTGCTTGGAGACATTTTGAATGCGAGGTGGGCTACAATGCCATCCATCCTTATAACCCTGCTCGGAAACTTGTCCTGGATCCAACCAGCAGGTCTTAAATGTCTGCAGAAGAATCTGTGCAGTTGGGAGCTTCTCACAACTCCCATCGTGGGAAAACCCCCATGGCCTCGTGATCCATCCCCCTTCAAGAAGGGGGCATCAGGGACAGAATGTCCAACCTGAGCTATCGTCTGATCCTCTCCCTGACTTCAGATGCACGAGATCTCGATTAAGGACTGTAGATTTGCCTGCCATATACTCACCCAGAAACCGAGGCCTAGCTTGGGTTCTCAGACTTCCGTCCTCAGACTACTGGCCCACAAGACCTCCAGTTTGGCAATCCAGAACTACAATGCAGCACTCTGCCTGCCCTCCAGAAGAAAAACATTGCCCTCTGGGGCTACCCAGAAACCCCAATGAGGATCAATCTGCACGGCATTCGGCTCTACCCATTATATATAGGCTGACCTGGACAGTAATGCCCTTTCTGACACAGCCGGAGCCTGGACATCCTGGCCCCACCCAGACAGCTGGCCACACACTGAGCACATCGGACCCCACCATGGCCTTAGGTCATCATCTCTTCTCAACCTCGGTTTTTAGTCTTCAGAATCTAGACCTTATCTCCAATCACTACCCAGGTTTGAAAATGATGCAGAAATCAGAACTCTCTTTCCCCATGGCAAGAAAACTTGTGGTTGGCATGTTGTCCAAGATTCAGTGTAGTTGAAACCAGTGTGGCCCATGAGGCCCCGCCCATGCTTGCGGGCCCCATTGGTCACAAACACACATTGTGACCTTCGGCCTGAGCCCAGTCCTCAGGTAAGGCCTCTCAGTGGCTGGATGGAGAGACAGCATCTTGGGCTTGCCATGCCCCTAGGACCCAATTTTTTAACCATAATGCGGGTTGTGCCTTCACTCTTCACCAGGGCTCTGCTTTGGAATTCCTCTTTTGGTGGGACCCCTGAGGTAACAAACATGAAAGGAGTCTTCCCATCTCACAGATTGTCGAAAAACAATTGGGATCGTGCAAATCCACAGAGAGCAAGATTCGTCAATGGCCATGAGGCCTCCCCAACATTCCACGGCCATCGCTGATACAAAATCCAGAGACAAAAGCCTGAGCACGCGCCTCAGACTCGCTCATTCTTCATATCTTGAAGAGTTCTTCAGATAAGAACCTACACGGCACTCGAATGCACCCAAAATATATAGTCTAACCTGGGCACTAATGCACTGTCTGACAACCTGAGCCCGGACCTCGTGACCAACACCCAGACAGCTGACCGCACACTGAGCACATCAGACCCGCCATGGCCTTAGGTCATCATCTCTTCCCTACCTCAGTTTCCAGGCTTCAGAACCTAGACCTTATCTCCAATCACTGCCCAGGGGTGACTGTGATGCAGAAATCAGAACTCTTCCTTACCCATGGCAAGAAAACCTTGTGGTTGGCATGTTGTCCAACGTTCAGTGTAGGGGAAACCAGCATTCAACTTGATGCCCCGCCCATTCTTGAGTGCGACCAGGGTATAAACACGCATTGTGACCCTCAGCGTGAGTGCTGTCCTCTAGTACGTCCTCTCAGTGGCTGGACCATTAGATGTCATAATGGGCTTGACATGTCCCTAGGCCCAAATTTTTATCCAGATTTCTGGATGTCCAGTCGCCCTTCCCCAGGGATCTACACTGGAATCCCTCATTTGGTGGGACACCTGAGGTTGAAAAACAAAATAAAACAAAACATATCAACAACAACAGAACAACGGACTTCTTCCATCCCACAGAATGACCCGAAACACTTTGGATGGGGCCAAAGACCCAGAGAGTAAGACTCGTCATTTTCCCATGAAGTCACCCCGAAATTTCACGGTCATGAGTGACACGATATCCAGAGACAAAAACTTGAGCAAGAGCCTCACATTCGCCCTTTTTTTCATATCCCGAAGAGTTCTCGTCATGGTCTGTAGATCAGTCCTGCCATACCTATGACCCGAAACATAAGCCGAGTTTATGTTTTCAGACAGCTGTCCAAACAGCCCTGGCCTACACACCCTACAGACTCAGGCCCCTGGAGCCAAACCTGACGACTCTGCTTGCCCTCTACAAGGGAATTGTATGTGCCCACTCCAATGGCCACAACCCTACTAATAGGATAAACCTCCAAAGTCCCTGAGGCCATCCCAATATTTGTGGCTTCCCAGGACAATCAGGGGCAATCTGGGCACATCTGAGCACCTACCCGGCTCTCAGACCCATAGAATGATGTCCTCAGAAGTAAAAAGGAACGAACAGGCCCCTAGGCACCTATCGGAACCATTGCTTTGGCTTCCAGGCATCTCTCCTCAGAGGCCTGGATTTCAATAACAGCATATGCCTGTTTCTTGACTCAACCATCAGAACAAATCTCATCTACACATGGGAAAATTGCACGAAGGAACTGTTTGCAAGCCTCTCTTTAGGAGAACCCTTCAGGGCCGCAGTGCCACCGCTTCATTCGAGGTCTCCAAAGACACAAAATCATATTGGGACACATCCCCGGGAGAGTCCATTTCAACTCAGTCCCCTCTGTTGCTCCCCCAGATCCAGCAGATCTATCCTGTCTTGTTGCTTGGAGACATTTTGAATGCGAGGTGGGCTACAATGCCATCCATCCTTATAACCCTGCTCGGAAACTTGTCCTGGATCCAACCAGCAGGTCTTAAATGTCTGCAGAAGAATCTGTGCAGTTGGGAGCTTCTCACAACTCCCATCGTGGGAAAACCCCCATGGCCTCGTGATCCATCCCCCCTTCAAGAAGGGGGCATCAGGGACAGAATGTCCAACCTGAGCTATCGTCTGATCCTCTCCCTGACTTCAGATGCACGAGATCTCGATTAAGGACTGTAGATTTGCCTGCCATATACTCACCCAGAAACCGAGGCCTAGCTTGGGTTCTCAGACTTCCGTCCTCAGACTACTGGCCCACAAGACCTCCAGTTTGGCAATCCAGAACTACAATGCAGCACTCTGCCTGCCCTCCAGAAGAAAAACATTGCCCTCTGGGGCTACCCAGAAACCCCAATGAGGATCAATCTGCACGGCATTCGGCTCTACCCATTATATATAGGCTGACCTGGACAGTAATGCCCTTTCTGACACAGCCGGAGCCTGGACATCCTGGCCCCACCCAGACAGCTGGCCACACACTGAGCACATCGGACCCACCATGGCCTTAGGTCATCATCTCTTCTCAACCTCGGGTTTTTAGTCTTCAGAATCTAGACCTTATCTCCAATCACTACCCAGGTTTGAAAATGATGCAGAAATCAGAACTCTTTCCCCATGGCAAGAAAACTTGTGGTTGGCATGTTGTCCAAGATTCAGTGTAGTTGAAACCAGTGTGGCCCATGAGGCCCCGCCCATGCTTGCGGGCCCCATTGGTCACAAACACACATTGTGACCTTCGGCCTGAGCCCAGTCCTCAGGTAAGGCCTCTCAGTGGCTGGATGGAGAGACAGCATCTTGGGCTTGCCATGCCCCTAGGACCCAATTTTTAAACCATAATGCGGGTTGTGCCTTCACTCTTCACCAGGCTCTGCTTTGGAATTCCTCTTTTGGTGGGACCCCCTGAGGTAACAAACATGAAAGGAGTCTTTCCCATCTCACAGATTGTCGAAAAACAATTGGGATCGTGCAAATCCACAGAGAGCAAGATTCGTCAATGGCCATGAGGCCTCCCCAACATTCCACGGCCATCGCTGATACAAAATCCAGAGACAAAAGCCTGAGCACGCGCCTCAGACTCGCTCATTCTTCATATCTTGAAGAGTTCTTCAGATAAGAACCTACACGGCACTCGAATGCACCCAAATATATAGTCTAACCTGGGCACTAATGCACTGTCCTGACAACCTGAGCCCGGACCTCGTGACCAACACCCAGACAGCTGACCGCACACTGAGCACATCAGACCCGCCATGGCCTTAGGTCATCATCTCTTCCCTACCTCAGTTTTTCCAGGCTTCAGAACCTAGACCTTATCTCCAATCACTGCCCAGGGGTGACTGTGATGCAGAAATCAGAACTCTTCCTTACCCATGGCAAGAAACCTTGTGGTTGGCATGTTGTCCAACGTTCAGTGTAGGGGAAACCAGCATTCAACTTGATGCCCCGCCCATTCTTGAGTGCGACCAGGGTATAAACACGCATTGTGACCCTCAGCGTGAGTGCTGTCCTCTAGTACGTCCTCTCAGTGGCTGGACCATTAGATGTCATAATGGGCTTGACATGTCCCTAGGCCCAATTTTTTATCCAGATTTCTGGATGTCCAGTCGCCCTTCCCCAGGGATCTACACTGGAATCCCTCATTTGGTGGGACACCTGAGGTTGAAAAACAAAATAAAAACAAAAAACATATCAACAACAACAGAACAACGGACTTCTTCCATCCCACAGAATGACCCCGAAAACACTTTGGATGGGGCCAAAGACCCAGAGAGTAAGACTCGTCATTTTCCCATGAAGTCACCCCGAAATTTCACGGTCATGAGTGACACGATATCCAGAGACAAAAACTTGAGCAAAGAGCCTCACATTCGCCCTTTTTTTTCATATCCCGAAGAGTTCTCCTCATGGTCTGTAGATCAGTCCTGCCATACCTATGACCCGAAACATAAGCCGAGTTTATGTTTTCAGAACAGCTGTCCAAACAGCCCTGGCCTACACACCCTACAGGCTCAGGCCCCTGGAGCCAAACCTGACGACTCTGCTTGCCCTCTACAAGGGAATTGTATGTGCCCACACGTCCAATGGCCACAAACCCTACTAATAGGATAAACCTCCAAAGTCCCTGAGGCCATCCCAATATTTGTGGCTTCCTCCTCCCCAGGACAATCAGGGGCAATCTGGGGCACATCTGAGCACCCTAACCCCGGCCTCTCAGACCCCATAGAATGATGTCCTCCAAGAAGTAAAAAAGGAACGAACAGGCCCCTACGGCACCTATCGGAACCATTGATTTGGCTTCCAGGCATCTCTCCTCAGAGGCCTGGATTTCAATAACAGCATATGCCTGTTTCTTGACTCAACCATCAGAACAAATCTCATCTACACATGGGAAAATTGCACGAAGGAACTGTTTTTTGTTGCAAGCCTCTCTTTAGGAGAACCCTTCAGGGCCGCAGTGCCACCCGCTTCATTTCGAAGGTCTCCAAAGACACAAAATCATATTGGGACACATCCCCGGGAGAGTCCATTTCAACTCAGTCCCCTCTGTTGCTCCCCCAGATCCAGCAGATCTATCCTGTCTTGTTGCTTGGAGACATTCCTTGAATGCGAGGTGGGCTACAATGCCATCCATCCCTTAGGAACCCTGCTCCGTCGAATCTTGTCCTGGATCCAACCAACAGGGCTTAAATTGTCCTGCAGAAGAATCTTTGCAGTTGGGAGCTTCTCACAACTCCCATCGTGGGAAAACCCCCATGGCCTCGTGATCCACCCCCACCTTCAAGAAGGGGCCGATCAGGGACAGAATGTCCAACCTGAGCGATCGTCTGATCCTCGCCCTGACTTCAGATGCACGAGATCTCGGATTACCGGGGACTGTAGATTTTGCCTCGCCATATACTCACCCAGAAACCCGAGGCCTAGCTTGGGGTTCTCAGACTTCCGTCCTCAGACTACTGGCCCACAAGCCCCTCCAGTTTGGCAATCCAGAACTACAAGGCAGCAGCACTCTGCCTGCCCTCCAGAAGAAAAACATTGCCCCTCTGGGGCTACCCAGAAACCCCAATGAGGATCAACAAAACTGCCACGGCCCATTCGGCTGTTACCCCAAATATATAGGCTGACCTGGGCACTAATGCCCTTTCTGACACAGCCTGAGCCTGGACCGTCCTGGCCCCCACCCAGACATCTGGCCGCGCACACTGAGCACATTCGGACCCCACCATGCCTTAGGTCGTCCTCTCTTCTCAACCTCGGTTTTCAGGCTTCAGAACCTAGACCTTATCTCCAATCACTAACCCGGGTTTGAAAATGATGCAGAAATCAGAAAACTCTTTCCCCCTGGCAAGAAAAACTTGTGGTGGTTGGCATGTTGTCCAAGGTTCAGTGTAGTTGAAACCAGTGTGGCCCATGAGGCCCCGCCCATGCTTGTGGGCCACATTGGTCACAAACACACATTGTGACCCTCAGCCTGAGCCCAGTCCTCAGGTAAGGCCTCTCAGTGGCTGGAGGAGAGACAGCATATTGGGCTTGCCATGCCCCCTACGGGACCCCAAATTTTTTAACCATAGTTCGGCGTTGTCCCTTCACTCTTCCCCAGGGCTCTGCTTTGGAATTCCTCTTTTGTTGGGACAACTGAGGTAACAAAACATGAAAGAGTCCTCCCATCTCACAGATTGACGAAAAAAAAATTGTGTACTGATCGGGCCAAATCCACAGAGAGCAAGATTCGTCCATGGCCCATGAGGCCTCCCCAATATTCCACGGCCATCGCTGATACAAAACGCAAAATCCCTGAGAGACAAAGCATAGGCCTGAGCACGCCGCCTCCTGAAAATCGCTCATACTCGCTCTTCTACATATCCTGAAGAGTTCTTCAGATAAGAACCTACACACGGCACTCGAATGCACCCAAAATATATAGTCCGGTAACCTGGCCTAATGCACTGTCTGGACACACCTGAGCCCGGACCTCGTGACCAACACCCAGAGAGCTGACCGCCACACTGGAACACATCAGACCCACCATTGGCGTTAAGGTCATCATCTCCTTCCCTACCTCAAGTTTTCACAGGCTTCATAAGAAACCTAGGACCTTATCTCCAATCACTGCCCAGGATCTCTGTGATGCAGAATTCATGAAACTCTTCTCCTTACCCATGGCAAGACGAACCTTGTGGTTGCCACAGTTGGCCACGTTCAGTGTAGGAGAAACCAGCATTCACCGCTGAGGCCCGGCCCATTCTTGAGTGTGCGACGAGGGCATAAAAAAACGCATTGTGACCCCTCAGGCTGAGTCCTGTCCCTCTAGGACGTTCCTCTCAGGGCTGGACCATTAGATGTCATAATGGGTGCTTGACATGTCCCTATGCCCTATGCCCCAATTTTTTAAAAACCAAGCCAGATTTCTGCTTGTCCAGTCGCCCCTCCCCCAGGGCTCTACTCATGGCCTCCCTCATTGTTTGTGCCGAAACCTGAGTTTATAAAAACAAAACAAAACAAATCAAGCACAACCTCAGAACAACGGACTTACTTCCATCCCACAGAATGACCGCCAAACTCTTGTGTGGAGGGGGCCAAACCCCCGAGAGTAAGCCACTCGTCCATTTCCCAATGAAGTCACACGGAAGGAAAGGAAATTTCACGACCATGAGTGACACGATATACACAGACAAAAACTTGAGCAAGAGCCTCACACTCGCCCTTTTTTTCATATCCCGAAGAGTTCTCCTCATGGTCTGTAGATCAGTCCTGCCATACCTATGACCCCTAAAACATAAGCCGAGTTTGCTGTTTTCAGACAAAGGTGTCCAAACAGCCCTGGCCTACACACCCTACAGGCTCAGGTCCCTGGAGCCAAAAAACTGACGACTGTGCTTTGGGGACCTCTCCAAGGGAGATTGTATGTGCCCATTCCAATGGCCAAACAACCCAACTAAGAGGATAAACCCTCCAAAGTCCCTGAGGCCATCCCAATATTTGTGGTTTCCCAGGACAAACAGGGGCAATCTGGGCCCATCTGAGCACCTACCGGCACCTCAGACCCGTAGAACTGATGATTCCCCCAGAGGTAAAAAGGAACGAACAGGCCCCTAGGCACCTATCGGATCCATTGCTTTGGTTTCCAGGCATCTCTCCTCAGAGGCCTTGGATTTCAATAACAGCATATGGCTGTTTCTTGACTCACCCATCAGAACAAATCTCATCTACACATGGGAAACTTGCACGATGGAGCTGTGTGAAAGGCCTCTCTTTAGGAGAACCCTTCAGGGCCCCAGTGCCACCGCTCATTCCAAGGTCTCCATAGACACAAAATCATATTAGGGACACATCCACTGGAGAGTCCATTTCAACTCAGCCTCCTCGGTTGCTCCCCCCAGATCCAGCAGATCTAACCTGTCTTGTTGCTTGGAGACATTGGAATGCGAGGTGGGCTACCCAGCCATCCATCCTTAGAACCCTGCTCGGAATCGTTTGTCCTGGAGCCAACCAACAGGTCTCAATTGTCCTGCAGAAGAATCTTTGCAGTTGGGAGCTTTCTCACAACTCCCATCGTGGGAAAACCCCCATGGCCTCGTGATCCACCCCCCCTTCAAGAAGGGGCCATCAGGGACAGAATGTCCAACCTGAGCGATCGTCTGATCCTCGCCCTGACTTCAGATGCACGAGATCTCGATTCAGGTCTGTAGATTGTGCCTTGCCATGGTCCTCACCCAGAAACCTAGGCTTAGCTTGGGTTCTCAGACCTTCCGTCTCAGACTACTGGCCCACAAGCCCTCCAGTTTGGCAATCCCAGAACTACAATGCAGCACTCTGCCTGCCCTCCAGAAGAAAAACATTGCCCTCTGGGGCTACCCAGAAACCCCAAATGAGGATCAACCTGCACGCCATTCGGCTGTACCCCCAAATATATAGGCTGACCTGGGCACTAATGCCCTTTCTGACACAGCCTGAGCCTGGACCTCCTGCCCCCACCCAGACAGCTGCCCCGCACACTGAGTACATGGACCCGCCATGGCCTTAGGTCGTCATCTCTTCCTCAACCTCGGTTTCAGGCTTCAGAACCTAGACGTTTATCTCCAATCACGGCCCGGGTTTGAAAATGATGCAGAAAATCAGAACTCTTTCCCATGGCAAGAAACCTTGTGGTTGGCATGTTGTCCAAGGTTCAGTGTAGTTGAAACCAGTGTGGCCCATGAGGCCCCGCCCCATGCTTGCGGGCCACATGGTCACAAACACACATTGTGAACCCTCAAGCCTGAGCCCAGTCCTCAGGTAAGGCTTCTCAGTGACTGGATGGAGAGACTGCATATTGGGCTGCCATGCCCCTAGGCCCCAATTTTTAACCATAGTTTCGGGTTGTCCCTTCACTCCTTCCCCAGGGCTCTCATTTGGAATTCCTCTTTGGTGTGGGACACCTGAGGTAAACAAACCAAAAAAGGAGTCCTTCCCCATCCCACAGATTGACGAAAAACAATTGGGATCGGGCCAAGTCCACAGAGAGCACAGATTCGTCCATGGCCCATGAGGCCTCCCCAAACATTCCACGGCCATCGCTTATGTGACAAAAATCCAGAGACAAAAGCCTGAGCACTGGCCTCAGACTCGCTCATTCTTCATATCCTGAAGAGTTCTTCAGATAATGTCCCTACACGGCACTCGAATGCAAACCCCAAAATATATAGTCTAACCTGGGCACTATTCACTGTCTGACAACCTGAGCCCGGACCTCGTGCACCAACACCCAGACAGCTTACCGCACACGTGAGCACATCAGACCCCGCCATGGCCTTAGGTCATCATCTCTTCCCTACCCTCAGTTTTCAGGCTTCAAGAACCTAGACCTTATCTCCAATCACTGCCAGGGGTGACTGTGATGCAGAAATCAGAAAACTCTTCCTTACCCATCCGCAAGAAACCATGTGGTTGGCATTTTTTCCAACGTTCAGTGTAGGAGAAACCAGCATTCAACCCTGAGCCCCCCCGCCCATTTTCTTGAGTGCGACGATGGCATAAACACGCATTGTGACCCTCAGGCGTGAGTCCTGTCCTCGTAGTACCATCCTCTCAGAGGACTGGACCATTAGATGTCATAATGGGCTTGACCTGTCCCTAGGCCCCAATTTTTAACCAGATTTCTTGAGTTGTCCAGTCCGCCCCCTCCCCAGGGCTCTACTCTGGATCCCTCATTTGGTGGGAACCTGAGGTTGAAAAACAAAATAAAACAAAACAAATCAACAACAACAGAACAACGGACTTCTTCCAATCCCACAGAATGACCCCAAACTCTCTTTGGATGGGGCCAAACCCCAAGAGAGAGTAAGACTCTCGTCCATTTCCCATGAAAGTCACCCGGAAATTTCACGACATGAGTGACACGATATCCAGAGACAAAAACTTGAGCAAGAGCCTCAACACTCGACCTTTTTTTCATATCCCGAAGAGTTCTCCTCATGGGTCTGTAGATCAGTCTGCCATACCTATGACCCGAAACATAAGCCGAGTTTTGTGTTTTCAGACAACTGTCCAAACAGCCCTGGCCTACTACACAACCCTACAGGCTCAGGCCCCTGGAAGCCAACATGACGACTGTGCTTTGCCCTGCCTCCCAAGGGAATTGTATGTGCCCCTTCCAATGGCCACAAACCCTACTAATAGGATAAACCACCCAAAGTCCCTGAGGCCATTCCCTATATTTGTGTCTTCCTCCCAGACAAACAAGGTGCACCTCTGGGCACATCTGAAGCACCTATCGGCACTCCAGGACTCGGAGACTGGATTGTCCCCAGAGGTAAAGAGACCCGCATAAGCCCCGAGGGCACATATCGATTCCATTGCCTTTTGTTTTCCAGGCAGCTCTCTTCATAGGCCTGTATTTAAATACCAGCATATGGCTGTTTCTTCCTTGAACCCAACCACAGCAGAACAAATCTCATCATACAACACCTGGGAAATTTGCACTGTGGAGCTTGTGGAAAAGCCTCTCTTGTAGGGATAACCCCGTCATGGGCCAGTTGCACCCGCATAAATCCCCCGTCTCCCATTGACCCCAAATCGTTGTAGGACACATCCACGGAGAGTCTATTTCAAACCAAGCCTCCTCGGTTTATCTCCGCAATCCAGCCGATCTACTAAACTTGTTGCTTGAGACAATTGGAATGTGGAGGTTGCCTAACCCAGCCATCCATACCTTCAGAACCCTGCTTCGAATCTTTGTTCCGGATCCAAACCAACAGTTCACAATTGTCCTGCCATAAGAATCTTTTGGCATTTGGTGAGCCTCTCAGAACTCCCATCGTAGTGAAAATACCCCGTTGCCTCGTGCTCCCACTCCCCCCTTCAAAGAAGGGGCCATCAGGGACAAGAATGTCCAACTGAGTGGATCGTCCCGGATCAATCGCCCTGAATTCAGATGCACGAGATCTCTGTTGCGGGTCTTTAGAATTGTGCCTTCCAATCCATCTCCCACCCAGAAAAACCCATTCCTAGCTTGGATTCTCAAAATTCTTTTCTCATTCCGACTACTGGCCCACACGCACTTCCTGTTTGGCAAATCCAAAACGCTGCGCCCTCTGAGTCTGCCTGCCCTCTCAGTAGCAAAACATATTTCTCCTGGGGCTTACCCCAAACCCCAAATGAGGTTCAACCTGTGCCACGCCATCGGCTGTAACCCAAATATCTATGCTGAACCCTGGGCACTTATGCCTTTTCTGACACAGCCTGAGCCTGGACCCTCCTGGCCCCACCCACGACAGCTGGCCGCACACTGAGCACATCGGCCCCGCCATTGCCTTAAGGTCCTCATCTCTTCTCAACCTCGTTTTTCAGCTTCAGAACCTAGACCTTATCTCCAATCACGGATCGTGTTTGAAATGGATGCGAATCAAACTCTTTCCCCATGGCAAGAACCTTGTGGTTTGCCATGTTGTCCAAGGTTCCAGTGTCGGTTGAACCCAGTGTGGCCCATGAGGCCCCGCCCATGCTTGGTCGGGCCACATTGGTCACAACACACAACATTGTGACCCCTCAGCCTGAGGCCCCAGTCCTCAGGTATGGCCTCTCAGTTGCTGGATGGAGAGGAGAGCCTATTGGGCTTGCCATGCCCCTAGGCCCCAATTTTTAACTGAGTTCGGGTTGTCCCTTCACTCTTCCCCAGGGCTCAAGCTTTGGAATTCCTCTTTTTGGTGGGACACACCTGAGGTAACAAACCTGAAAGGAGTCCTCCCATCCCCCAGATTGACGAAAAAACAATTGGGATCGGGCCAAAATCCACAGAGAGCAAGATTCGTCCATGGGCCCATGAGGCCTCCCCAACATTCCACGGCCATCGCTGATACAAAATCCAGAGACAAAAAAAACCTGAGCACTGCGCCTCAGACTCGCTCATTCTTCATATCCTGAAGAGTTCTTCAGATAAGAACCTAACACGGCACTCGAATGCACCCAAAATATATATAGTCTAACCTGGGCACTAATGCACTCTCTGACAACCTGAGCCCGGACCTCGTGACCAACACCCAGACAGCTGACCGCACACACTGAGCACATCAGACCCGCCATGGCCTTAGGTCATCATCTCTCTCCCTACCTCAGTTTTCAGGCTTCAGAACCTAGACCTTATCTCCAATCACTGCCCAGGGGTGACTGTGATGCAGAAATCAGAACTTCTTCCTTACCCATTGCAAGAAACCTTGTGGTTGGCATGTTGTCCAACGTTCAGTGTAGGAGAAACCAGCATTCACCCTGAGGCCCCCGCCCATTCTTGAGTGCGACGAGGGCATAAACACGCATTGTGACCCTCAGCGTGAGTCCCTGTCCTCTAGTACGTCCTCTCAGTGGCTGGACCATTAGATGTCATAATGGGCTTGACATGTCCCTAGGCCCCAATTTTTAACCAGATTTCTGTTGTCCAGATTCGCCCCTCCCCCAGGGCTCTACTCTGGAATCCCTCATTTGGTGGGACAAAAACCTGAGGTTGAAAAACAAAACAAAACAAATCACAACAACAGAACAACGGACTTCTTCCATCCCACAGAATGACCCCCAAACTCTTTGGACGGGGCCAAACCCCCAGAGAGTACGACTCGTCCATTTCCCCCATGAAGTCACCCGGAAATTTCACGACCATGAGTGACAACGATATCCAGAGACAAAAACTTGAGCAAGAGCCTCACACTCGCCCTTTTTTTCATATCCCGAAGAGTTCTCCTCATGGTCTGTAGATCAGTTCCTGCCATACCTATGACCCGAAACATAAGCCGAGTTTGGTTTTTCAGACAACTGTCCAAAACAGCCCTGGCCTACACACCCTACAAGGCTCAGGCCCCTGGAGCCAAACCTGACGACTGTGCTTTGCCCTCTCCAAGGGAATTGTATGTGCCCATTCCAATGGCCAACCAACCCTACTAATAGGATAAACCTCCAAAGTCCCTGAGGCCATCCCAATATTTGTGGCTTCCCCAGGACAAACATGGGCAATCTGGGCCCATCTGAGCACCTACCGGCACTCAGACCCGTAGACTGATGTCCCCAGAGGTAAAAAGGAACGAACAGGCCCCTAGGCACCTAAAAATCGGATCCATTGCTTTGGTTTTCCAGGCATCTCTCCTCAGAGGCCTGGATTTCAATAACAGCATATGGCTGTTTCTTGACTCACCCATCAGAACAAATCTCATCTACACATGGGAAACTTGCACGATGGAGCTGTGTGAAAAGCCTCTCTTTAGGAGAACCCTTCAGGGCCCCCCCAGTGCCACCGCTTCATTCCAAGGTCTCCATAGACACAAAATCATATTAGGACACATCCACGGGAGAGTCCATTTCAACTCAGCCTCCTCGGTTGCTCCCCCAGATCCAGCAGATCTAACCTGTCTTGTTGCTTGGAGACAATTGGAATGCGAGGTGGGCTACCCCAGCCATCCATCCTTAGAACCCTGCTCGGAATCTTGTCCTGGAGCCAACCAACAGGCTCAATTGTCCTGCAGAAGAATCTTTGCAGTTGGGAGCTTCTCACAACTCCCATCGTGGGAAAACCCCCATGGGCCTCGTGATCCACCCCCCCTTCAAGAAGGGGGCCATCAGGGACAGAATGTCCAACCTGAGCGATCGTCTGATCCTCCGCCCTGACTTCAGATGCACGAGATCTCGATTCAGGTCTGTAGATTGTGCCTGCCATATCCTCACCCAGAAACCACCCAGAACCTAGGCCTAGCTTGGGTTCTCAGACTTCCGTCCTCAGACTACTGGCCCACAAGCCCTCCAGTTTGGCAATCCAGAACTACAATGCAGCACTCTGCCTGCCCTCCAGAAGAAAAACATTGCCCTCTGGGGCTACCCAGAAACCCCAAATGAGGATCAACCTGCACGCCATTCGGCTGTACCCCAAATATATAGCGCTGACCTGGGCACTAATGCCCTTTCTGACACAAGCCTGAGCCTGGACCCCCTGGCCCCACCCAGACAGCTGGCCGCACACTGAGCACATCGGACCCGCCATGGCCTTAGGTCGTCATCTCTTCTCAACCTCGGTTTTTCAGGCTTCAGAACCTAGACCTTATCTCCAATCACGGCCCGGTTTTTGAAAATGATGCAGAAATCAGAACTCTTTCCCCATGGCAAGAAACCTTGTGGTTTGGCATGTTGTCCAAGGTTCAGTGTAGTTGAAACCAGTGTGGCCCATGAGGCCCCGCCCATGCTTGCGGGCCACATTGGTCACAAACACACATTGTGACCCTCAGCCTGAGCCCAGTCCTCAGGTAAGGCCTCTCAGTGGCTGGATGGAGAGACAGCATATTGGGCTTGCCATGCCCCTAGGCCCCAATTTTTAAACCATAGTTCGGGTTGTCCCTTCACTCTTCCCCAGGGCTCTGCTTTGGAATTCCTCTTTTGGTGGGACACCTGAGGTAACAAACCTGAAAGGAGTCCTCCCATCCCACAGATTGACGAAAAACAATTGGGATCGGGCCAAATCCACAGAGAGCAAGATTCGTCCATGGCCCATGAGGCCTCCCCAACATTCCACGGCGGCATCGCTGATACAAAAATCCAGAGACAAAAGCCTGAGCACGCCCTCAGACTCGCTCATTCTTCATATCCTGAAGAGTTCTTTCAGATAAGAACCTACACGGCACTCGAATGCACCCAAATATATAGTCTAACCTGGGCACTATGCACTGTCTGACAACCTGAGCCCGGACCTCGTGACCAACACCCAGACAGCTGACCGCACACTGAGCACATCAGACCCGCCATGGCCTTAGGTCATCATCTCTTCCCTACCTTCAGTTTTCAGGCTTCAGAACCTAGACCTTATCTATCCCAATCACTGCCCAGGGTTGACTGTGATGCAGAAATCAGAACTCTTCCTTACCCATGGCAAGAAAACCTTGTGGTTGGCATGTTGTCCAACGTTCAGTGTAGGAGAAACCAGCATTCACCCTGAGGCCCCCCCGCCCATTCTTGAGTGCGACGAGGCATAAACACGCATTGTTGACCCTCAGCGTGAGTCCTGTCCTCTAGTAACGTCCTCTCAGTGGCTGGACCATTAGATGTCATAATGGGCTTGACATGTCCCTAGGCCCCAATTTTTAACCAGATTTCTGGTTGTCCAGTCGCCCCTCCCCAGGGCTCTACTCTGGAATCCCTCATTTGGTGGGACACCTGAGGTTGAAAAAACAAAACAAAACAATATCAACAACAACAGAACAACGGACTTCTTCCATCCCACAGAATGACCCCAAACTCTTTGGACGGGGCCAAACCCCAGAGAGTAAGACTCGTCCATTTCCCATGAAGTCACCCCGGAAATTTCACGACCATGAGTGACACGATATCCAGAGACAAAAACTTGAGCAAGAGCCTCACACTCGCCCTTTTTCATATCCCGAAGATTTCTCCTCATGGTCTGTAGATCAGTCCTGCCATACCTATGACCCGAAACATAAGCCGAGTTTGTGTTTTCAGACAACTGTTCCAAACAGCCCTGGCCTACACACCCTAACAGGCTCAGGCCCCTGAGGCCAAACCTGAGGACTGTGCTTGCCCTCTCCAAGGGAATTGTATCTGCCCATTCCAATGGCCACAACCCTACTAAGAGGATAAACCTCCAAAGTCCCTGAGGCCATCCCAATATTTGTGGCTTCCCAGGACAAACAAGGGGAATCTGGGCCCATCTGAGCAACTACCTGCACTCAGACCCGTAGACTGATGTCCCCAGAGGTAAAAAGGAACGAACAGGCCCCTAGGCACCTATGGGATCCATTGGTTTGGCTTCCAGGCATCTCTCCTCAGAGGCCTGGATTTCAATAACAGCATATGGCTGTTTCTTGACTCACCCATCAGAACAAATCTCATCTACACATGGGAAACTTGAAAGATGGAGCTGTGTGAAAGCCTCTCTTTAGGAGAACCCTTCAGGGCCCCAGGGCCACCGCTTCATTCCAAGGTCTCCATATACACAAAATCATATTAGGACACATCCACGGGAGAGTCCATTTCAACTCAGCCTCCTCGGTTGATCCCACAGATCCAGCAGATCTAACCTGTCTTGTTCCTGGGAGACAATTGGAATACGAGGTGGGCTACACAGCCATCCATCCTTAGAACCCTGCTCTGAAACTTGTCCTGGAGACAACCAAAAGGTCTTAATTGTCCTGCAGAAGAATCTTTGCAGTTGGGAGCTTCTCACAACTCCCATCGTGGGAAAAACCCCATGGCCCCGTGATCCACCCCCCCTTCAAGAAGGGGCAATCAGGGACTGAATGTCCAAACTGAGGGATCGTCTGATCCTCGCCCTGACTTCAGATGCACGAGATCTCGATTCAGGTCTGTAGATTGTGCCTGCCATATCCTCACCCAGAAACGTAGGCCTAGCTTGGGTTCTCAGACTTACGTCCTCAGACTACTGGCCCACAAGCCCTCCAGTTTGGCAATGCAGAATTACAATGCGCACTCTGCCTGCCCTCCAGAAGAAAAACATTGCCCTCTGGGGCTACCCAGAAACCCCAAATGAGGATCAACCCTGCACGCCATTCGGCTGTACCCCAAATATATAGGCTGACCTGGGCACTAATGCACTTTCTGACAGAGCCTAGCCTGGACATCCTGGCCACACCCAGACAGCTGGCCGCACACTGAGCACATCGGACCCGCCATGGCCTTAGGTCGTCATCTCTTCTCAACCTCGGTTTTCCAGGCTTCAGAACCTAGACCTTATCTCCAATCACGGGCCCGGGTTTGAAAATGATGCAGAAATCAGAACTCTTTTTCCCCATGGCAAGAAAACTTGTGGTTGGCATGTTTGTCCAAGGTTCAGTGTAGTTGAAACCAGTGTGGCCCATGAGGCCCCCGCCCATGCTTGCGGGCCACATTGGTCCAAAACACACATTGTGACCCTCAGCCTGAGCCCAGTCCTCAGGTAAGGCCTCTCAGTGGCTGGATGGAGAGACAGCATATTGGGCTTTGCCATGCCCCTAGGCCCCAATTTTTAACCATAGTTCGGGTTGTCCCTTCACTCTTCCCCAGGGCTCTGCTTTGGAATTCCTCTTTTGGTGGGACCCCTGAGGTAACAAACCTGAAAGGAGTCCTCCCATCCACAGATTGACGAAAAACAATTGGGATCGGGCAAATCCACAGAGAGCAAGATTCGTCCATGGCCCATGAGGCCTCCCCAACATTCCACGGCCATCGCTGATACAAAATCCAGAGACAAAAGCCTGAGCACGCGCCTCAGACTCGCTCATTCTTCATATCCTGAAGAGTTCTTCAGATAAGAACCTACACGGCACTCGAATGCACCCCAAAATATATAGTCTAACCTGGGCACTAATGCACTGTCTGACAACCTGAGCCCGGACCTCGTGACCAACACCCAGACAGCTGACCGCACACTGAGCACATCAGACCCGCCATGGCCTTAGGTCATCATCTCTTCCCTACCCTCAGTTTTCAGGCTTCAGAACCTAGACCTTATCTCCCAATCACTGCCCAGGGGTGACTGTGATGCAGAAATCAGAACTCTTCCTTACCCATGGCAAGAAACCTTGTGGTTGGCATGTTGTCCAACGTTCAGTGTAGGAGAAACCAGCATTCACCCTGAGGCCCCGCCCATTCTTGAGTGCGACGAGGGCAATAAACACGCATTGTGACCCTCAGCGTGAGTCCTGTCCTCTAGTACGTCCTCTCAGTGGCTGGACCATTAGATGTCATAATGGGCTTGACATGTCCCTAGGCCCAAATTTTTATCCAGATTTCTGGTTGTCCAGTCGCCCTCCCCAGGGCTCTACTCTGGAATCCCTCATTTGGTGGGACACCTGAGGTGAAAAACAAAATAAAACAAAACAAATCAACAACAACAGAACAACGGACTTCTTCCATCCCACAGAATGACCCCAAACTCTTTGGATGGGGCCAAATCCACAGAGAGTAAGACTCGTCCATTTCCCATGAAGTCACCCGGAAATTTCGTGACCATGAGTGACACGATATCCAGAGACAAAAACTTGAGCAAGAGTCTCACACTCGCCCTTTTGTCATTTCCCGAAGAGTTCTCCTCATGGTCTGTAGATCAGTCCTGCCATACCTATGACCTGAAACATAAGCCGAGTTTGTGTTTTCAGACAACTATCCAAACAGCCCTCGCCTACACACCCTACAGGCTCAGGGCCCTGGAGCCAAACATGACGACTGTGCTTGCCCTCTACAAGGGAATTGTATGTGCCCATTCCAATGGCCAAAACCCTACTAATAGGATAAACCACCAAAGTCCCTGAGGCCATCCCAATATTTGTGGCTTCCCAGGACAAACAGGGGCAATCTGGGCACATCTGAGCACCTATCGGCACTCAGACTCGTAGACTGATGTCCCCAGAGGTAAAAAGGAACGAACAGGCCCCTAGGCACCTATCGGATCCATTGCTTTGGCTTCCAGGCATCTCTCTTCAGAGGCCTGGATTTCAATAACAGCATATGGCTGTTTCTTGACCCACCCATCAGAACAAATCTCATCTACACATGGGAAAATTGCACGATGGAGCTGTGTGAAAGCCTCTCTTTAGGAGAACCCTTCAGGGCCCCAGTGCCACCGCTTCAAGCCAAGGTCTCCATAGACACCAAATCATTTAGGACACATCCACGAGAGAGTCCATTTCAACTCAGCCTCCTCGGTTAATCCCCTGATCCAGCAGATCTAACCTCTCTTGTTGCTTGAAGACAATTGGAATGTGAGGTTGCCTACCCAGCCATCCATCCTTAGAACCCTGCTCGGAATCTTTGTCCTGGAGCCAAACAACAGGTCACAATTGTCCTGCAGAAGAATCTTTGCAGTTGGGAGCTTCTCAGAACTCCCATCGTGGGAAAAACCCCATGGCCTCGTGATCCACCCCCCCTTCAAGAAGGGGCCATCAGGGACAGAATGTCCAACCTGAGTGATCGTCTGATCCTCGCCCTGACTTCAGATGCACGAGATCTCGATTAAGGACTGTAGATTTGCCTGCCATATCCTCACCCAGAAACCGAGGCCTAGCTTGGGTTCTCAGACTTCCGTCCTCAGACTACTGGCCCACAAGCCCTCCAGTTTGGCAATCCAGAACTACAATGCAGCACTCTGCCTGCCCTCCAGAAGAAAAACATTGCCCTCTGGGGCTACCCAGAAACCCCAATGAGGATCAACCTGCACGCCATTCGGCTCTACCCCATATATATATAGGCTGACCTGGGCACTAATGCCCTTTCTTACACAGCCTGAGCCTGGACATCCTGGCCCCGCCAGGACAGCTGGCCACAACTGAGCACATCGGACCCACCATGGCCTTAGGTCGTCATCTCTTCTCAACCTCGGTTTTTAGTCTTCAGAATCTAGACCTTATCTCCAATTACTACCCAGGTTTGAAAATGATGCAGAAATCAGAAACTCTTTCCCCATGGCAAGAAACCTTGTGGTTGGCATGTTGTCCAAGGTTCAGTGTAGTTGAAACCAGTGTGGCCCATGAGGCCCCGCCCATGCTTGCGGGCCCATTGGTCACAAACACACATTGTGACCCTCAGCCTGAGCCCAGTCCTCAGGTAAGGCCTCTCAGTGGCTGGATGGAGAGACAGCATATTGGGCTTGCCATGCCCCTAGGACCCCATTTTTAACCATAATTTCGGGTTGTCCCTTCACTCTTCACCAGGGCTCTGCTTTGGAATTCCTCTTTTGGTGGGACACCTGAGGTAACAAACATGAAAGGAGTCTTCCCATCTCACAGATTGTCGAAAAAAACAATTGGGATCGTGCCAAATCCACAGAGAGCAAGATTCGTCAATGGCCCATGAGGCCTCCCCAACATTCCACGGCCATCGCTGATACAAAATCCAGAGACAAAAGCCTGAGCACGCGCCTCAGACTCGCTCATTCTTCATATCTTGAAGAGTTCTTCAGATAAGAACCTACACGGGCACTCGAATGCACCCAAAAATATATAGTCTAACCTGGGCACTAATGCACTGTCTGACAACCTGAGCCCGGACCTCGTGACCAACACCCAGACAGCTGACCGCACACTGAGCACATCAGACCCGCCATGGCCTTAGGTCATCATCTCTTCCCTACCTCAGTTTCCAGGCTTCAGAACCTAGACCTTATCTCCAATCACTGCCCCAGGGGTGACTGTGATGCAGAAATCAGAACTCTTCCTTACCCATGGCAAGAAACCTTGTGGTTGGCATGTTGTCCAACGTTCAGTGTAGGGGAAACCAGCATTCAACTTGATGCCCCGCCCATTCTTGAGTGCGACGAGGGTATAAACACGCATTGTGACCCTCAGCGTGAGTGCCTGTCCTCTAGTACGTCCCTCTCAGTGGCTGGACCATTAGATGTCATAATGGGCTTGACATGTCCCTAGGCCCCAAATTTTTATCCAGATTTCTGGATGTCCAGTCGCCCCTCCCCAGGGATCTACACTGGAATCCCTCATTTGGTGGGACACCTGAGGTTGAAAAAACAAAACAAAACAAAAAAAACATATCAACAACAACAGAACAACGGACTTCTTCCATCCCACAGAATGACCCGAAACACTTTGGATGGGGCCAAAGACCCAGAGAGTAAGACTCGTCATTTTCCCATGAAGTCACCCCGAAATTTCACGGTCATGAGTGACACGATATCCAGAGACAAAAACTTGAGCAAGAGCCTCACATTTCCCTTTTTTTTTCATATCCCGAAGAGTTCTCCTCATGGTCTGTAGATCAGTCCTGCCCATACCTATGACCCGAAACATAAGCCGAGTTTATGTTTTCAGACAGCTGTCCAAAACAGCCCTGGCCTACACACCCTACAGACTCAGGCCCCTGGAGCCAAACCTGACGACTCTGCTTGCCCTCTACAAGGGAATTGTATGTGCCCACTCCAATGGCCACAACCCTACTAATAGGATAAACCTCCAAAGTCCCTGAGGCCATCCCAATATTTGTGGCTTCCCAGGACAATCAGGGGCATCTGGGCACATCTGAGCACCTACCGGCTCTCAGACCCATAGAATGATGTCCCTCAGAAGTAAAAAGGAAACGAACAGGCCCCTAGGCACCTATCGGAACCATTGCTTTGGCTTCCAGGCATCTCTCCTCAGAGGCCTGGATTTCAATAACAGCATATGCCTGTTTCTTGACTCAACCATCAGAACAAATCTCATCTACACATGGGAAAAATTGCACGAAGGAACTGTTTGCAAGCCTCTCTTTAGGAGAACCCTTCAGGGCCGCAGTGCCACCGCTTCATTCGAGGTCTCCAAAGACACAAAATCATATTGGGACACATCCCCGGGAGAGTCCATTTCAACTCAGTCCCTCTGTTGCTCCCCCAGATCCAGCAGATCTATCCTGTCTTGTTGCTTGGAGACATTTTGAATGCGAGGTGGGCTACAATGCCATCCATCCTTATAACCCTGCTCGGGAAACTTGTCCTGGATCCAACCAGCAGGTCTTAAATGTCTGCAGAAGAATCTGTGCAGTTGGGAGCTTCTCACAACTCCCATCGTGGGAAAACCCCCATGGCCTCGTGATCCATCCCCCTTCAAGAAGGGGGCATCAGGGACAGAATGTCCAACCTGAGCTATCGTCTGATCCTCTCCCTGACTTCAGATGCACGAGATCTCGATTAAGGACTGTAGATTTGCCTGCCATATACTCACCCAGAAAGAGAAACCGAGGCCTAGCTTGGGTTCTCAGACTTCCGTCCTCAGACTACTGGCCCACAAGACCTCCAGTTTGGGCAATCCAGAACTACAATGCAGCACTCTGCCTGCCCTCCAGAAGAAAAAAACATTGCCCTCTGGGGCTACCCAGAAACCCCAATGAGGATCAATCTGCACGGCATTCGGCTCTACCCATTATATATAGGCTGACCTGGACAGTAATGCCCTTTCTGACACAGCCGGAGCCTGGACATCCTGGCCCCACCCAGACAGCTGGCCACACACTGAGCACATCGGACCCACCCATGGCCTTAGGTCATCATCTCTTCTCAACCTCGGTTTTTAGTCTTCAGAATCTAGACCTTATCTCCAATCACTACCCAGGTTTGAAAATGATGCAGAAATCAGAACTCTTTCCCCATGGCAAGAAAAACTTGTGGTTGGCATGTTGTCCAAGATTCAGTGTAGTTGAAACCAGTGTGGCCCATGAGGCCCCGCCCATGCTTGCGGGCCACATTGGTCACAAACACACATTGTGACCTTCGGCCTGAGCCCAGTCCTCAGGTAAGGCCTCTCAGTGGCTGGATGGAGAGACAGCATCTTGGGCTTGCCATGCCCCTAGGACCCAATTTTTAACCATAATGCGGGTTGTGCCTTCACTCTTCACCAGGGCTCTGCTTTGGAATTCCTCTTTTGGTGGGACCCCCTGAGGTAACAAACATGAAAGGAGTCTTCCCATCTCACAGATTGTCGAAAAACAATTGGGATCGTGCAAATCCACAGAGAGCAAGATTCGTCAATGGCCATGAGGCCTCCCCAACATTCCACGGCCATCGCTGATACAAAATCCAGAGACAAAAGCCTGAGCACGCGCCTCAGACTCGCTCATTCTTCATATCTTGAAGAGTTCTTCAGATAAGAACCTACACGGCACTCGAATGCACCCAAAATATATAGTCTAACCTGGGCACTAATGCACTGTCTGACAACCTGAGCCCGGACCTCGTGACCAACACCCAGACAGCTGACCGCACACTGAGCACATCAGACCCGCCATGGCCTTAGGTCATCATCTCTTCCCTACCTCAGTTTCCAGGCTTCAGAACCTAGACCTTATCTCCAATCACTGCCCAGGGGGTGACTGTGATGCAGAAATCAGAACTCTTCCTTACCCATGGCAAGAAACCTTGTGGTTGGCATGTTGTCCAACGTTCAGTGTAGGGGAAACCAGCATTCAACTTGATGCCCCCGCCCATTCTTGAGTGCGACCAGGGTATAAACACGCATTGTGACCCTCAGCGTGAGTGCTGTCCTCTAGTACGTCCTCTCAGTGGCTGGACCATTAGATGTCATAATGGGCTTGACATGTCCCTAGGCCCAAATTTTTATCCAGATTTCTGGATGTCCAGTCGCCCTTCCCCAGGGATCTACACTGGAATCCCTCATTTGGTGGGACACCTGAGGTTGAAAAACAAAATAAAACAAAACATATCAACAACAACAGAACAACGGACTTCTTCCATCCCACAGAATGACCCCAAAACACTTTGGATGGGGCCAAAGACCCAGAGAGTAAGACTCGTCATTTTCCCATGAAGTCACCCCGAAAATTTCACGGTCATGAGTGACACGATATCCAGAGACAAAAACTTGAGCAAGAGCCTCACATTCGCCCTTTTTTCATATCCCGAAGAGTTCTCGTCATGGTCTGTAGATCAGTCCTGCCATACCTATGACCCGAAACATAAGCCGAGTTTTATGTTTTCAGACAGCTGTCCAAACAGCCCTGGCCTACACACCCTACAGACTCAGGCCCCTGGAGCCAAACCTGACGACTCTGCTTGCCCTCTACAAGGGAATTGTATGTGCCCACTCCAATGGCCACAACCCTACTAATAGGATAAAACCTCCAAAGTCCCTGAGGCCATCCCAATATTTGTGGCTTCCCAGGACAATCAGGGGCAAATCTGGGCACATCTGAGCACCTACCGGCTCTCAGACCCATAGAATGATGTCCTCAGAAGTAAAAAGGAACGAACAGGCCCCTAGGCACCTATCGGAACCATTGCTTTGGCTTCCAGGCATCTCTCCTCAGAGGCCTGGATTTCAATAACAGCATATGCCTGTTTTTCTTGACTCAACCATCAGAACAAATCTCATCTACACATGGGAAAATTGCACGAAGGAACTGTTTTTGCAAGCCTCTCTTTAGGAGAACCCTTCAGGGCCGCAGTGCCACCCGCTTCATTCGAGGTCTCCAAAGACACAAAATCATATTGGGACACATCCCCGGGAGAGTCCATTTCAACTCAGTCCCCTCTGTTGCTCCCCCAGATCCAGCAGATCTATCCTGTCTTGTTGCTTGGAGACATTTTGAATGCGAGGTGGGCTACAATGCCATCCATCCTTATAACCCTGCTCGGAAACTTGTCCTGGATCCAAACCAGCAGGTCTTAAATGTCTGCAGAAGAATCTGTGCAGTTGGGAGCTTCTCACAACTCCCATCGTGGGAAAACCCCCCATGGCCTCGTGATCCATCCCCCTTCAAGAAGGGGGGCATCAGGGACAGAAGAATGTCCAACCTGAGCTATCGTCTGATCCTCTCCCTGACTTCAGATGCACGAGATCTCGATTAAGGACTGTAGATTTGCCTGCCATATACTCACCCAGAAACCGAGGCCTAGCTTGGGTTCTCAGACTTCCGTCCTCAGACTACTGGCCCACAAGACCTCCAGTTTGGCAATCCAGAACTACAATGCAGCACTCTGCCTGCCCTCCAGAAGAAAAACATTGCCCTCTGGGGCTACCCAGAAACCCCAATGAGGATCAATCTGCACGGCATTCGGCTCTACCCATTATATATAGGCTGACCTGGACAGTAATGCCCTTTCTGACACAGCCGGAGCCTGGACATCCTGGCCCCACCCAGACAGCTGGCCACACACTGAGCACATCGGACCCACCATGGCCTTAGGTCATCATCTCTTCTCAACCTCGGTTTTTAGTCTTCAGAATCTAGACCTTATCTCCAATCACTACCCAGGTTTGAAAATGATGCAGAAATCAGAACTCTTTCCCCATGGCAAGAAAACTTGTGGTTGGCATGTTGTCCAAGATTCAGTGTAGTTGAAACCAGTGTGGCCCCATGAGGCCCCCCGCCCATGCTTGCGGGCCCCATTGGTCACAAACACACATTGTGACCTTCGGCCTGAGCCCAGTCCTCAGGTAAGGCCTCTCAGTGGCTGGATGGAGAGACAGCATCTTGGGCTTGCCATGCCCCTAGGACCCAATTTTTAACCATAATGCGGGTTGTGCCTTCACTCTTCACCAGGGCTCTGCTTTGGAATTCCTCTTTTGGTGGGACCCCTGAGGTAACAAACATGAAAGGAGTCTTCCCATCTCACAGATTGTCGAAAAAAACAATTGGGATCGTGCAAATCCACAGAGAGCAAGATTCGTCAATGGCCATGAGGCCTCCCCAACATTCCACGGCCATCGCTGATACAAAATCCAGAGACAAAAGCCTGAGCACGCGCCTCAGACTCGCTCATTCTTCATATCTTGAAGAGTTCTTCAGATAAGAACCTACACGGCACTCGAATGCACCCAAAATATATAGTCTAACCTGGGCACTAATGCACTGTCTGACAACCTGAGCCCGGACCTCGTGACCAACACCCAGACAGCTGACCGCACACTGAGCACATCAGACCCGCCATGGCCTTAGGTCATCATCTCTTCCCTACCTCAGTTTCCAGGCTTCAGAACCTAGACCTTATCTCCAATCACTGCCCAGGGGTGACTGTGATGCAGAAATCAGAACTCTTCCTTACCCATGGCAAGAAACCTTGTGGTTGGCATGTTGTCCAACGTTCAGTGTAGGGGGAAACCAGCATTCAACTTGATGCCCCCCGCCCATTCTTGAGTGCGACCAGGGTATAAACACGCATTGTGACCCTCAGCGTGAGTGCTGTCCTCTAGTACGTCCTCTCAGTGGCTGGACCATTAGATGTCATAATGGGCTTGACATGTCCCTAGGCCCAAATTTTTATCCAGATTTCTGGATGTCCAGTCGCCCTTCCCCAGGGATCTACACTGGAATCCCTCATTTGGTGGGACCCTGAGGTTGAAAAAACAAAATAAAAACAAAACATATCAACAACAACAGAAACAACGGACTTCTTCCATCCCACAGAATGACCCGAAACACTTTGGATGGGGCCAAAGACCCAGAGAGAGTAAGACTCGTCATTTTCCCATGAAGTCACCCCGAAAATTTTCACGGTCATGAGTGACACGATATCCAGAGACAAAAACTTGAGCAAGAGCCTCACATTCGCCCTTTTTTCATATCCCGAAGAGTTCTCGTCATGGTCTGTAGATCAGTCCTGCCATACCTATGACCCGAAACATAAGCCGAGTTTATGTTTTCAGACAGCTGTCCAAACAGCCCTGGCCTACACACCCTACAGACTCAGGCCCCTGGAGCCAAACCTGACGACTCTGCTTGCCCTCTACAAGGGAATTGTATGTGCCCACTCCAATGGCCACAACCCTACTAATAGGATAAACCTCCAAAGTCCCTGAGGCCATCCCAATATTTGTGGCTTCCCAGGACAATCAGGGGCAATCTGGGCACATCTGAGCACCTACCGGCTCTCAGACCCATAGAATGATGTCCTCAGAAGTAAAAAGGAACGAACAGGCCCCTAGGCACCTATCGGAACCATTGCTTTGGCTTCCAGGCATCTCTCCTCAGAGGCCTGGATTTCAATAACAGCATATGCCTGTTTCTTGACTCAACCATCAGAACAAATCTCATCTACACATGGGAAAATTGCACGAAGGAAACTGTTTGCAAGCCTCTCTTTAGGAGAACCCTTCAGGGCCGCAGTGCCACCGCTTCATTCGAGGTCTCCAAAGACACAAAATCATATTGGGACACATCCCCGGGAGAGTCCATTTCAACTCAGTCCCCTCTGTTGCTCCCCCAGATCCAGCAGATCTATCCTGTCTTGTTGCTTGGAGACATTTTGAATGCGAGGTGGGCTACAATGCCATCCATCCTTATAACCCTGCTCGGAAACTTGTCCTGGATCCAACCAGCAGGTCTTAAATGTCTGCAGAAGAATCTGTGCAGTTGGGAGCTTCTCACAACTCCCATCGTGGGAAAACCCCCATGGCCTCGTGATCCATCCCCCTTCAAGAAGGGGGCATCAGGGACAGAATGTCCAACCTGAGCTATCGTCTGATCCTCTCCCTGACTTCAGATGCACGAGATCTCGATTAAGGACTGTAGATTTGCCTGCCATATACTCACCCCAGAAACCGAGGCCTAGCTTGGGTTCTCAGACTTCCGTCCTCAGACTACTGGCCCACAAGACCTCCAGTTTGGCAATCCAGAACTACAATGCAGCACTCTGCCTGCCCTCCAGAAGAAAAAACATTGCCCTCTGGGGCTACCCAGAAAACCCCAATGAGGATCAATCTGCACGGCATTCGGCTCTACCCATTATATATAGGCTGACCTGGACAGTAATGCCCTTTCTGACACAGCCGGAGCCTGGACATCCTGGCCCCACCCAGACAGCTGGCCACACACTGAGCACATCGGACCCACCATGGCCTTAGGTCATCATCTCTTCTCAACCTCGGTTTTTAGTCTTCAGAATCTAGACCTTATCTCCAATCACTACCCAGGTTTGAAAATGATGCAGAAATCAGAACTCTTTCCCCATGGCAAGAAAACTTGTGGTTGGCATGTTGTCCAAGATTCAGTGTAGTTGAAACCAGTGTGGCCCATGAGGCCCCGCCCATGCTTGCGGGCCCCATTGGTCACAAACACACATTGTGACCTTCGGCCTGAGCCCAGTCCTCAGGTAAGGCCTCTCAGTGGCTGGATGGAGAGACAGCATCTTGGGCTTGCCATGCCCCTAGGACCCAATTTTTAACCATAATGCGGGTTGTGCCTTCACTCTTCACCAGGGCTCTGCTTTGGAATTCCTCTTTTGGTGGGACCCCTGAGGTAACAAACATGAAAGGAGTCTTCCCATCTCACAGATTGTCGAAAAAAACAATTGGGATCGTGCAAATCCACAGAGAGCAAGATTCGTCAATGGCCATGAGGCCTCCCCAACATTCCACGGCCATCGCTGATACAAAATCCAGAGACAAAAGCCTGAGCACGCGCCTCAGACTCGCTCATTCTTCATATCTTGAAGAGTTCTTCAGATAAGAACCTACACGGCACTCGAATGCACCCAAAATATATAGTCTAACCTGGGCACTAATGCACTGTCTGACAACCTGAGCCCGGACCTCGTGACCAACACCCAGACAGCTGACCGCACACTGAGCACATCAGACCCGCCATGGCCTTAGGTCATCATCTCTTCCCTACCTCAGTTTCCAGGCTTCAGAACCTAGACCTTATCTCCAATCACTGCCCAGGGGTGACTGTGATGCAGAAATCAGAACTCTTCCTTACCCATGGCAAGAAACCTTGTGGTTGGCATGTTGTCCAACGTTCAGTGTAGGGGAAAACCAGCATTCAACTTGATGCCCCGCCCATTCTTGAGTGCGACCAGGGTATAAACACGCATTGTGACCCTCAGCGTGAGTGCTGTCCTCTAGTACGTCCTCTCAGTGGCTGGACCATTAGATGTCATAATGGGCTTGACATGTCCCTAGGCCCAAATTTTTTATCCAGATTTCTGGATGTCCAGTCGCCCTTCCCCAGGGATCTACACTGGAATCCCTCATTTGGTGGGACACCTGAGGTTGAAAAACAAAATAAAACAAAACATATCAACAACAACAGAACAACGGACTTCTTCCATCCCACAGAATGACCCGAAACACTTTGGATGGGGCCAAAGACCCAGAGAGTAAGACTCGTCATTTTCCCATGAAGTCACCCCGAAATTTCACGGTCATGAGTGACACGATATCCAGAGACAAAAACTTGAGCAAGAGCCTCACATTCGCCCTTTTTTCATATCCCGAAGAGTTCTCGTCATGGTCTGTAGATCAGTCCTGCCATACCTATGACCCGAAACATAAGCCGAGTTTATGTTTTCAGACAGCTGTCCAAACAGCCCTGGCCTACACACCCTACAGACTCAGGCCCCTGGAGCCAAACCTGACGACTCTGCTTGCCCTCTACAAGGGAATTGTATGTGCCCACTCCAATGGCCACAACCCTACTAATAGGATAAACCTCCAAAGTCCCTGAGGCCATCCCAATATTTGTGGCTTCCCAGGACAATCAGGGGCAATCTGGGCACATCTGAGCACCTACCGGCTCTCAGACCCATAGAATGATGTCCTCAGAAGTAAAAAGGAACGAACAGGCCCCTAGGCACCTATCGGAACCATTGCTTTGGCTTCCAGGCATCTCTCCTCAGAGGCCTGGATTTCAATAACAGCATATGCCTGTTTCTTGACTCAACCATCAGAACAAATCTCATCTACACATGGGAAAATTGCACGAAGGAACTGTTTGCAAGCCTCTCTTTAGGAGAACCCTTCAGGGCCGCAGTGCCACCCAGCTTCATTCGAGGTCTCCAAAGACACAAAATCATATTGGGACACATCCCCGGGAGAGTCCATTTCAACTCAGTCCCCTCTGTTGCTCCCCCAGATCCAGCAGATCTATCCTGTCTTGTTGCTTGGAGACATTTTGAATGCGAGGTGGGCTACAATGCCATCCATCCTTATAACCCTGCTCGGAAACTTGTCCTGGATCCAACCAGCAGGTCTTAAATGTCTGCAGAAGAATCTGTGCAGTTGGGAGCTTCTCACAACTCCCATCGTGGGAAAACCCCCATGGCCTCGTGATCCATCCCCCTTCAAGAAGGGGGCATCAGGGACAGAATGTCCAACCTGAGCTATCGTCTGATCCTCTCCCTGACTTCAGATGCACGAGATCTCGATTAAGGACTGTAGATTTGCCTGCCATATACTCACCCAGAAACCGAGGCCTAGCTTGGGTTCTCAGACTTCCGTCCTCAGACTACTGGCCCACAAGACCTCCAGTTTGGCAATCCAGAACTACAATGCAGCACTCTGCCTGCCCTCCAGAAGAAAAACATTGCCCTCTGGGGCTACCCAGAAACCCCAATGAGGATCAATCTGCACGGCATTCGGCTCTACCCATTATATATAGGCTGACCTGGACAGTAATGCCCTTTCTGACACAGCCGGAGCCTGGACATCCTGGCCCCACCCAGACAGCTGGCCACACACTGAGCACATCGGACCCACCATGGCCTTAGGTCATCATCTCTTCTCAACCTCGGTTTTTAGTCTTCAGAATCTAGACCTTATCTCCAATCACTACCCAGGTTTGAAAATGATGCAGAAATCAGAACTCTTTCCCCATGGCAAGAAAACTTGTGGTTGGCATGTTGTCCAAGATTCAGTGTAGTTGAAACCAGTGTGGCCCATGAGGCCCCGCCCATGCTTGCGGGCCCCATTGGTCACAAACACACATTGTGACCTTCGGCCTGAGCCCAGTCCTCAGGTAAGGCCTCTCAGTGGCTGGATGGAGAGACAGCATCTTGGGCTTGCCATGCCCCTAGGACCCAATTTTTAACCATAATGCGGGTTGTGCCTTCACTCTTCACCAGGGCTCTGCTTTGGAATTCCTCTTTTGGTGGGACCCCCTGAGGTAACAAACATGAAAGGAGTCTTCCCATCTCACAGATTGTCGAAAAACAATTGGGATCGTGCAAATCCACAGAGAGCAAGATTCGTCAATGGCCATGAGGCCTCCCCAACATTCCACGGCCATCGCTGATACAAAAAATCCAGAGACAAAAGCCTGAGCACGCGCCTCAGACTCGCTCATTCTTCATATCTTGAAGAGTTCTTCAGATAAGAACCTACACGGCACTCGAATGCACCCAAAATATATAGTCTAACCTGGGCACTAATGCACTGTCTGACAACCTGAGCCCGGACCTCGTGACCAACACCCAGACAGCTGACCGCACACTGAGCACATCAGACCCGCCATGGCCTTAGGTCATCATCTCTTTCCCTACCTCAGTTTCCAGGCTTCAGAACCTAGACCTTATCTCCAATCACTGCCCAGGGGTGACTGTGATGCAGAAATCAGAACTCTTCCTTACCCATGGCAAGAAACCTTGTGGTTGGCATGTTGTCCAACGTTCAGTGTAGGGGAAACCAGCATTCAACTTGATGCCCCGCCCATTCTTGAGTGCGACCAGGGTATAAACACGCATTGTGACCCTCAGCGTGAGTGCTGTCCTCTAGTACGTCCTCTCAGTGGCTGGACCATTAGATGTCATAATGGGCTTGACATGTCCCTAGGCCCAAATTTTTATCCAGATTTCTGGATGTCCAGTCGCCCTTCCCCAGGGATCTACACTGGAATCCCTCATTTGGTGGGACACCTGAGGTTGAAAAACAAAATAAAACAAAAAACATATCAACAACAACAGAACAACGGACTTCTTCCATCCCACAGAATGACCCGAAACACTTTGGATGGGGCCAAAGACCCAGAGAGTAAGACTCGTCATTTTCCCATGAAGTCACCCCGAAATTTCACGGTCATGAGTGACACGATATCCAGAGACAAAAACTTGAGCAAGAGCCTCACATTCGCCCTTTTTTCATATCCCGAAGAGTTCTCGTCATGGTCTGTAGATCAGTCCTGCCATACCTATGACCCGAAACATAAGCCGAGTTTATGTTTTCAGACAGCTGTCCAAACAGCCCTGGCCTACACACCCTACAGACTCAGGCCCCTGGAGCCAAACCTGACGACTCTGCTTGCCCTCTACAAGGGAATTGTATGTGCCCACTCCAATGGCCACAACCCTACTAATAGGATAAACCTCCAAAGTCCCTGAGGCCATCCCAATATTTGTGGCTTCCCAGGACAATCAGGGGCAATCTGGGCACATCTGAGCACCTACCGGCTCTCAGACCCATAGAATGATGTCCTCAGAAGTAAAAAGGAACGAACAGGCCCCTAGGCACCTATCGGAACCATTGCTTTGGCTTCCAGGCATCTCTCCTCAGAGGCCTGGATTTCAATAACAGCATATGCCTGTTTCTTGACTCAACCATCAGAACAAATCTCATCTACACATGGGAAAATTGCACGAAGGAACTGTTTGCAAGCCTCTCTTTAGGAGAACCCTTCAGGGCCGCAGTGCCACCGCTTCATTCGAGGTCTCCAAAGACACAAAATCATATTGGGACACATCCCCGGGAGAGTCCATTTCAACTCAGTCCCCTCTGTTGCTCCCCCAGATCCAGCAGATCTATCCTGTCTTGTTGCTTGGAGACATTTTGAATGCGAGGTGGGCTACAATGCCATCCATCCTTATAACCCTGCTCGGAAACTTGTCCTGGATCCAACCAGCAGGTCTTAAATGTCTGCAGAAGAATCTGTGCAGTTGGGAGCTTCTCACAACTCCCATCGTGGGAAAACC
This sequence comes from Mustela putorius furo, assembly GCF_011764305.1. NCBI lineage: Eukaryota > Metazoa > Chordata > Mammalia > Carnivora > Mustelidae > Mustela > Mustela putorius. The sequence goes on along the minus strand of NW_025422252.1, from coordinate 109,867 downwards.
CCCATGGCCTCGTGATCCATCCCCCTTCAAGAAGGGGGCATCAGGGACAGAATGTCCAACCTGAGCTATCGTCTGATCCTCTCCCTGACTTCAGATGCACGAGATCTCGATTAAGGACTGTAGATTTGCCTGCCATATACTCACCCAGAAACCGAGGCCTAGCTTGGGTTCTCAGACTTCCGTCCTCAGACTACTGGCCCACAAGACCTCCAGTTTGGCAATCCAGAACTACAATGCAGCACTCTGCCTGCCCTCCAGAAGAAAAAACATTGCCCTCTGGGGCTACCCAGAAACCCCAATGAGGATCAATCTGCACGGCATTCGGCTCTACCCATTATATATAGGCTGACCTGGACAGTAATGCCCTTTCTGACACAGCCGGAGCCTGGACATCCTGGCCCCACCCAGACAGCTGGCCACACACTGAGCACATCGGGACCCACCATGGCCTTAGGTCATCATCTCTTCTCAACCTCGGTTTTTAGTCTTCAGAATCTAGACCTTATCTCCAATCACTACCCAGGTTTGAAAATGATGCAGAAATCAGAACTCTTTCCCCATGGCAAGAAAACTTGTGGTTGGCATGTTGTCCAAGATTCAGTGTAGTTGAAACCAGTGTGGCCCATGAGGCCCCGCCCATGCTTGCGGGCCCCATTGGTCACAAACACACATTGTGACCTTCGGCCTGAGCCCAGTCCTCAGGTAAGGCCTCTCAGTGGCTGGATGGAGAGACAGCATCTTGGGCTTGCCATGCCCCTAGGACCCAATTTTTAACCATAATGCGGGTTGTGCCTTCACTCTTCACCAGGGCTCTGCTTTGGAATTCCTCTTTTGGTGGGACCCCTGAGGTAACAAACATGAAAGGAGTCTTCCCATCTCACAGATTGTCGAAAAACAATTGGGATCGTGCAAATCCACAGAGAGCAAGATTCGTCAATGGCCATGAGGCCTCCCCAACATTCCACGGCCATCGCTGATACAAAATCCAGAGACAAAAGCCTGAGCACGCGCCTCAGACTCGCTCATTCTTCATATCTTGAAGAGTTCTTCAGATAAGAACCTACACGGCACTCGAATGCACCCAAAATATATAGTCTAACCTGGGCACTAATGCACTGTCTGACAACCTGAGCCCGGACCTCGTGACCAACACCCAGACAGCTGACCGCACACTGAGCACATCAGACCCGCCATGGCCTTAGGTCATCATCTCTTCCCTACCTCAGTTTCCAGGCTTCAGAACCTAGACCTTATCTCCAATCACTGCCCAGGGGTGACTGTGATGCAGAAATCAGAACTCTTCCTTACCCATGGCAAGAAACCTTGTGGTTGGCATGTTGTCCAACGTTCAGTGTAGGGGAAAAACCAGCATTCAACTTGATGCCCCGCCCATTCTTGAGTGCGACCAGGGTATAAACACGCATTGTGACCCTCAGCGTGAGTGCTGTCCTCTAGTACGTCCTCTCAGTGGCTGGACCATTAGATGTCATAATGGGCTTGACATGTCCCTAGGCCCAAATTTTTATCCAGATTTCTGGATGTCCAGTCGCCCTTCCCCAGGGATCTACACTGGAATCCCTCATTTGGTGGGACACCTGAGGTTGAAAAACAAAATAAAACAAAACATATCAACAACAACAGAACAACGGACTTCTTCCATCCCACAGAATGACCCGAAACACTTTGGATGGGGCCAAAGACCCAGAGAGTAAGACTCGTCATTTTCCCATGAAGTCACCCCGAAATTTCACGGTCATGAGTGACACGATATCCAGAGACAAAAACTTGAGCAAGAGCCTCACATTCGCCCTTTTTTTCATATCCCGAAGAGTTCTCGTCATGGTCTGTAGATCAGTCCTGCCATACCTATGACCCGAAACATAAGCCGAGTTTATGTTTTCAGACAGCTGTCCAAACAGCCCTGGCCTACACACCCTACAGACTCAGGCCCCTGGAGCCAAACCTGACGACTCTGCTTGCCCTCTACAAGGGAATTGTATGTGCCCACTCCAATGGCCACAACCCTACTAATAGGATAAACCTCCAAAGTCCCTGAGGCCATCCCAATATTTGTGGCTTCCCAGGACAATCAGGGGCAATCTGGGCACATCTGAGCACCTACCGGCTCTCAGACCCATAGAATGATGTCCTCAGAAGTAAAAAGGAACGAACAGGCCCCTAGGCACCTATCGGAACCATTGCTTTGGCTTCCAGGCATCTCTCCTCAGAGGCCTGGATTTCAATAACAGCATATGCCTGTTTCTTGACTCAACCATCAGAACAAATCTCATCTACACATGGGAAAATTGCACGAAGGAACTGTTTGCAAGCCTCTCTTTAGGAGAACCCTTCAGGGCCGCAGTGCCACCGCTTCATTCGAGGTCTCCAAAGACACAAAATCATATTGGGACACATCCCCGGGAGAGTCCATTTCAACTCAGTCCCCTCTGTTGCTCCCCCAGATCCAGCAGATCTATCCTGTCTTGTTGCTTGGAGACATTTTGAATGCGAGGTGGGCTACAATGCCATCCATCCTTATAACCCTGCTCGGAAACTTGTCCTGGATCCAACCAGCAGGTCTTAAATGTCTGCAGAAGAATCTGTGCAGTTGGGAGCTTCTCACAACTCCCATCGTGGGAAAACCCCCATGGCCTCGTGATCCATCCCCCTTCAAGAAGGGGGCATCAGGGACAGAATGTCCAACCTGAGCTATCGTCTGATCCTCTCCCTGACTTCAGATGCACGAGATCTCGATTAAGGACTGTAGATTTGCCTGCCATATACTCACCCAGAAACCGAGGCCTAGCTTGGGTTCTCAGACTTCCGTCCTCAGACTACTGGCCCACAAGACCTCCAGTTTGGCAATCCAGAACTACAATGCAGCACTCTGCCTGCCCTCCAGAAGAAAAACATTGCCCTCTGGGGCTACCCAGAAACCCCAATGAGGATCAATCTGCACGGCATTCGGCTCTACCCATTATATATAGGCTGACCTGGACAGTAATGCCCTTTCTGACACAGCCGGAGCCTGGACATCATCTGGCCCCACCCAGACAGCTGGCCACACACTGAGCACATCGGACCCACCATGGCCTTAGGTCATCATCTCTTCTCAACCTCGGTTTTTTAGTCTTCAGAATCTAGACCTTATCTCCAATCACTACCCAGGTTTGAAAATGATGCAGAAAAAAATCAGAACTCTTTCCCCATGGCAAGAAAACTTGTGGTTGGCATGTTGTCCAAGATTCAGTGTAGTTGAAACCAGTGTGGCCCATGAGGCCCCGCCCATGCTTGCGGGCCCCATTGGTCACAAACACACATTGTGACCTTCGGCCTGAGCCCAGTCCTCAGGTAAGGCCTCTCAGTGGCTGGATGGAGAGACAGCATCTTGGGCTTGCCATGCCCCTAGGACCCAATTTTTAACCCATAATGCGGGTTGTGCCTTCACTCTTCACCAGGGCTCTGCTTTGGAATTCCTCTTTTGGTGGGACCCCTGAGGTAACAAACATGAAAGGAGTCTTCCCATCTCACAGATTGTCGAAAAAACAATTGGGATCGTGCAAATCCACAGAGAGCAAGATTCGTCAATGGCCATGAGGCCTCCCCAACATTCCACGGCCATCGCTGATACAAAATCCAGAGACAAAAGCCTGAGCACGCGCCTCAGACTCGCTCATTCTTCATATCTTGAAGAGTTCTTCAGATAAGAACCTACACGGCACTCGAATGCACCCAAAATATATAGTCTAACCTGGGCACTAATGCACTGTCTGACAACCTGAGCCCGGACCTCGTGACCAACACCCAGACAGCTGACCGCACACTGAGCACATCAGACCCGCCATGGCCTTAGGTCATCATCTCTTCCCTACCTCAGTTTCCAGGCTTCAGAACCTAGACCTTATCTCCAATCACTGCCCAGGGGTGACTGTGATGCAGAAATCAGAACTCTTCCTTACCCATGGCAAGAAACCTTGTGGTTGGCATGTTGTCCAACGTTCAGTGTAGGGGAAACCAGCATTCAACTTGATGCCCCGCCCATTCTTGAGTGCGACCAGGGTATAAACACGCATTGTGACCCTCAGCGTGAGTGCTGTCCTCTAGTACGTCCTCTCAGTGGCTGGACCATTAGATGTCATAATGGGCTTGACATGTCCCTAGGCCCAAATTTTTATCCAGATTTCTGGATGTCCAGTCGCCCTTCCCCAGGGATCTACACTGGAATCCCTCATTTGGTGGGACACCTGAGGTTGAAAAACAAAATAAAACAAAACATATCAACAACAACAGAACAACGGACTTCTTCCATCCCACAGAATGACCCGAAACACTTTGGATGGGGCCAAAGACCCAGAGAGTAAGACTCGTCATTTTCCCATGAAGTCACCCCGAAATTTCACGGTCATGAGTGACACGATATCCAGAGACAAAAAACTTGAGCAAGAGCCTCACATTCGCCCTTTTTTCATATCCCGAAGAGTTCTCGTCATGGTCTGTAGATCAGTCCTGCCATACCTATGACCCGAAACATAAGCCGAGTTTATGTTTTCAGACAGCTGTCCAAACAGCCCTGGCCTACACACCCTACAGACTCAGGCCCCTGGAGCCAAACCTGACGACTCTGCTTGCCCTCTACAAGGGAATTGTATGTGCCCACTCCAATGGCCACAACCCTACTAATAGGATAAACCTCCAAAGTCCCTGAGGCCATCCCAATATTTGTGGCTTCCCAGGACAATCAGGGGCAATCTGGGCACATCTGAGCACCTACCGGCTCTCAGACCCATAGAATGATGTCCTCAGAAGTAAAAAGGAACGAACAGGCCCCCTAGGCACCTATCGGAACCATTGCTTTGGCTTCCAGGCATCTCTCCTCAGAGGCCTGGATTTCAATAACAGCATATGCCTGTTTCTTGACTCAACCATCAGAACAAATCTCATCTACACATGGGAAAATTGCACGAAGGAACTGTTTGCAAGCCTCTCTTTAGGAGAACCCTTCAGGGCCGCAGTGCCACCGCTTCATTCGAGGTCTCCAAAGACACAAAATCATATTGGGACACATCCCCGGGAGAGTCCATTTCAACTCAGTCCCCTCTGTTGCTCCCCCAGATCCAGCAGATCTATCCTGTCTTGTTGCTTGGAGACATTTTGAATGCGAGGTGGGCTACAATGCCATCCATCCTTATAACCCTGCTCGGAAACTTGTCCTGGATCCAACCAGCAGGTCTTAAATGTCTGCAGAAGAATCTGTGCAGTTGGGAGCTTCTCACAACTCCCATCGTGGGAAAACCCCCATGGCCTCGTGATCCATCCCCCTTCAAGAAGGGGGCATCAGGGACAGAATGTCCAACCTGAGCTATCGTCTGATCCTCTCCCTGACTTCAGATGCACGAGATCTCGATTAAGGACTGTAGATTTGCCTGCCATATACTCACCCAGAAACCGAGGCCTAGCTTGGGTTCTCAGACTTCCGTCCTCAGACTACTGGCCCACAAGACCTCCAGTTTGGCAATCCAGAACTACAATGCAGCACTCTGCCTGCCCTCCAGAAGAAAAAAACATTGCCCTCTGGGGCTACCCAGAAACCCCAATGAGGATCAATCTGCACGGCATTCGGCTCTACCCATTATATATAGGCTGACCTGGACAGTAATGCCCTTTCTGACACAGCCGGAGCCTGGACATCCTGGCCCCACCCAGACAGCTGGCCACACACTGAGCACATCGGACCCACCATGGCCTTAGGTCATCATCTCTTCTCAACCTCGGTTTTTAGTCTTCAGAATCTAGACCTTATCTCCAATCACTACCCAGGTTTGAAAATGATGCAGAAATCAGAACTCTTTCCCCATGGCAAGAAAACTTGTGGTTGGCATGTTGTCCAAGATTCAGTGTAGTTGAAACCAGTGTGGCCCATGAGGCCCCGCCCATGCTTGCGGGCCCCATTGGTCACAAACACACATTGTGACCTTCGGCCTGAGCCCAGTCCTCAGGTAAGGCCTCTCAGTGGCTGGATGGAGAGACAGCATCTTGGGCTTGCCATGCCCCTAGGACCCAATTTTTAACCATAATGCGGGTTGTGCCTTCACTCTTCACCAGGGCTCTGCTTTGGAATTCCTCTTTTGGTGGGACCCCTGAGGTAACAAACATGAAAGGAGTCTTCCCATCTCACAGATTGTCGAAAAACAATTGGGATCGTGCAAATCCACAGAGAGCAAGATTCGTCAATGGCCATGAGGCCTCCCCAACATTCCACGGCCATCGCTGATACAAAAATCCAGAGACAAAAGCCTGAGCACGCGCCTCAGACTCGCTCATTCTTCATATCTTGAAGAGTTCTTCAGATAAGAACCTACACGGCACTCGAATGCACCCAAAATATATAGTCTAACCTGGGCACTAATGCACTGTCTGACAACCTGAGCCCGGACCTCGTGACCAACACCCAGACAGCTGACCGCACACTGAGCACATCAGACCCGCCATGGCCTTAGGTCATCATCTCTTCCCTACCTCAGTTTCCAGGCTTCAGAACCTAGACCTTATCTCCAATCACTGCCCAGGGGTGACTGTGATGCAGAAATCAGAACTCTTCCTTACCCATGGCAAGAAACCTTGTGGTTGGCATGTTGTCCAACGTTCAGTGTAGGGGAAAACCAGCATTCAACTTGATGCCCCGCCCATTCTTGAGTGCGACCAGGGTATAAACACGCATTGTGACCCTCAGCGTGAGTGCTGTCCTCTAGTACGTCCTCTCAGTGGCTGGACCATTAGATGTCATAATGGGCTTGACATGTCCCTAGGCCCAAATTTTTATCCAGATTTCTGGATGTCCAGTCGCCCTTCCCCAGGGATCTACACTGGAATCCCTCATTTGGTGGGACACCTGAGGTTGAAAAACAAAAATAAAACAAAACATATCAACAACAACAGAACAACGGACTTCTTCCATCCCACAGAATGACCCGAAACACTTTGGATGGGGCCAAAGACCCAGAGAGTAAGACTCGTCATTTTCCCATGAAGTCACCCCGAAATTTCACGGTCATGAGTGACACGATATCCAGAGACAAAAACTTGAGCAAGAGCCTCACATTCGCCCTTTTTTTCATATCCCGAAGAGTTCTCGTCATGGTCTGTAGATCAGTCCTGCCATACCTATGACCCGAAACATAAGCCGAGTTTATGTTTTCAGACAGCTGTCCAAACAGCCCTGGCCTACACACCCTACAGACTCAGGCCCCTGGAGCCAAACCTGACGACTCTGCTTGCCCTCTACAAGGGAATTGTATGTGCCCACTCCAATGGCCACAACCCTACTAATAGGATAAACCTCCAAAGTCCCTGAGGCCATCCCAATATTTGTGGCTTCCCAGGACAATCAGGGGCAATCTGGGCACATCTGAGCACCTACCGGCTCTCAGACCCATAGAATGATGTCCTCAGAAGTAAAAAGGAACGAACAGGCCCCTAGGCACCTATCGGAACCATTGCTTTGGCTTCCAGGCATCTCTCCTCAGAGGCCTGGATTTCAATAACAGCATATGCCTGTTTCTTGACTCAACCATCAGAACAAATCTCATCTACACATGGGAAAATTGCACGAAGGAACTGTTTGCAAGCCTCTCTTTAGGAGAACCCTTCAGGGCCGCAGTGCCACCGCTTCATTCGAGGTCTCCAAAGACACAAAATCATATTGGGACACATCCCCGGGAGAGTCCATTTCAACTCAGTCCCCTCTGTTGCTCCCCCAGATCCAGCAGATCTATCCTGTCTTGTTGCTTGGAGACATTTTGAATGCGAGGTGGGCTACAATGCCATCCATCCTTATAACCCTGCTCGGAAACTTGTCCTGGATCCAACCAGCAGGTCTTAAATGTCTGCAGAAGAATCTGTGCAGTTGGGAGCTTCTCACAACTCCCATCGTGGGAAAACCCCCATGGCCTCGTGATCCATCCCCCTTCAAGAAGGGGGCATCAGGGACAGAATGTCCAACCTGAGCTATCGTCTGATCCTCTCCCTGACTTCAGATGCACGAGATCTCGATTAAGGACTGTAGATTTGCCTGCCATATACTCACCCAGAAACCGAGGCCTAGCTTGGGTTCTCAGACTTCCGTCCTCAGACTACTGGCCCACAAGACCTCCAGTTTGGCAATCCAGAACTACAATGCAGCACTCTGCCTGCCCTCCAGAAGAAAAAACATTGCCCTCTGGGGCTACCCAGAAACCCCAATGAGGATCAATCTGCACGGCATTCGGCTCTCTACCCATTATATATAGGCTGACCTGGACAGTAATGCCCTTTCTGACACAGCCGGAGCCTGGACATCCTGGCCCCACCCAGACAGCTGGCCACACACTGAGCACATCGGACCCACCATGGCCTTAGGTCATCATCTCTTCTCAACCTCGGTTTTTAGTCTTCAGAATCTAGACCTTATCTCCAATCACTACCCAGGTTTGAAAATGATGCAGAAATCAGAACTCTTTCCCCATGGCAAGAAAACTTGTGGTTGGCATGTTGTCCAAGATTCAGTGTAGTTGAAACCAGTGTGGCCCATGAGGCCCCGCCCATGCTTGCGGGGCCCCATTGGTCACAAACACACATTGTGACCTTCGGCCTGAGCCCAGTCCTCAGGTAAGGCCTCTCAGTGGCTGGATGGAGAGACAGCATCTTGGGCTTGCCATGCCCCTAGGACCCAATTTTTAACCATAATGCGGGTTGTGCCTTCACTCTTCACCAGGGCTCTGCTTTGGAATTCCTCTTTTGGTGGGACCCCTGAGGTAACAAACATGAAAGGAGTCTTCCCATCTCACAGATTGTCGAAAAAACAATTGGGATCGTGCAAATCCACAGAGAGCAAGATTCGTCAATGGCCATGAGGCCTCCCCAACATTCCACGGCCATCGCTGATACAAAATCCAGAGACAAAAGCCTGAGCACGCGCCTCAGACTCGCTCATTCTTCATATCTTGAAGAGTTCTTCAGATAAGAACCTACACGGCACTCGAATGCACCCAAAATATATAGTCTAACCTGGGCACTAATGCACTGTCTGACAACCTGAGCCCGGACCTCGTGACCAACACCCAGACAGCTGACCGCACACTGAGCACATCAGACCCGCCATGGCCTTAGGTCATCATCTCTTCCCTACCTCAGTTTCCAGGCTTCAGAACCTAGACCTTATCTCCAATCACTGCCCAGGGGTGACTGTGATGCAGAAATCAGAACTCTTCCTTACCCATGGCAAGAAACCTTGTGGTTGGCATGTTGTCCAACGTTCAGTGTAGGGGAAACCAGCATTCAACTTGATGCCCCGCCCATTCTTGAGTGCGACCAGGGTATAAAAACACGCATTGTGACCCTCAGCGTGAGTGCTGTCCTCTAGTACGTCCTCTCAGTGGCTGGACCATTAGATGTCATAATGGGCTTGACATGTCCCTAGGCCCAAATTTTTATCCAGATTTCTGGATGTCCAGTCGCCCTTCCCCAGGGATCTACACTGGAATCCCTCATTTGGTGGGACACCTGAGGTTGAAAAACAAAATAAAACAAAACATATCAACAACAACAGAACAACGGACTTCTTCCATCCCACAGAATGACCCGAAACACTTTGGATGGGGCCAAAGACCCAGAGAGTAAGACTCGTCATTTTCCCATGAAGTCACCCCGAAATTTCACGGTCATGAGTGACACGATATCCAGAGACAAAAACTTGAGCAAGAGCCTCACATTCGCCCTTTTTTCATATCCCGAAGAGTTCTCGTCATGGTCTGTAGATCAGTCCTGCCATACCTATGACCCGAAACATAAGCCGAGTTTATGTTTTCAGACAGCTGTCCAAACAGCCCTGGCCTACACACCCTACAGACTCAGGCCCCTGGAGCCAAACCTGACGACTCTGCTTGCCCTCTACAAGGGAATTGTATGTGCCCACTCCAATGGCCACAACCCTACTAATAGGATAAACCTCCAAAGTCCCTGAGGCCATCCCAATATTTGTGGCTTCCCAGGACAATCAGGGGCAATCTGGGCACATCTGAGCACCTACCGGCTCTCAGACCCATAGAATGATGTCCTCAGAAGTAAAAAGGAACGAACAGGCCCCTAGGCACCTATCGGAACCATTGCTTTGGCTTCCAGGCATCTCTCCTCAGAGGCCTGGATTTCAATAACAGCATATGCCTGTTTCTTGACTCAACCATCAGAACAAATCTCATCTACACATGGGAAAATTGCACGAAGGAACTGTTTGCAAGCCTCTCTTTAGGAGAACCCTTCAGGGCCGCAGTGCCACCGCTTCATTCGAGGTCTCCAAAGACACAAAATCATATTGGGACACATCCCCGGGAGAGTCCATTTCAACTCAGTCCCCTCTGTTGCTCCCCCAGATCCAGCAGATCTATCCTGTCTTGTTGCTTGGAGACATTTTGAATGCGAGGTGGGCTACAATGCCATCCATCCTTATAACCCTGCTCGGAAACTTGTCCTGGATCCAACCAGCAGGTCTTAAATGTCTGCAGAAGAATCTGTGCAGTTGGGAGCTTCTCACAACTCCCATCGTGGGAAAACCCCCATGGCCTCGTGATCCATCCCCCTTCAAGAAGGGGGCATCAGGGACAGAATGTCCAACCTGAGCTATCGTCTGATCCTCTCCCTGACTTCAGATGCACGAGATCTCGATTAAGGACTGTAGATTTGCCTGCCATATACTCACCCAGAAACCGAGGCCTAGCTTGGGTTCTCAGACTTCCGTCCTCAGACTACTGGCCCACAAGACCTCCAGTTTGGCAATCCAGAACTACAATGCAGCACTCTGCCTGCCCTCCAGAAGAAGAAAACATTGCCCTCTGGGGCTACCCAGAAACCCCAATGAGGATCAATCTGCACGGCATTCGGCTCTACCCATTATATATAGGCTGACCTGGACAGTAATGCCCTTTCTGACACAGCCGGAGCCTGGACATCCTGGCCCCACCCAGACAGCTGGCCACACACTGAGCACATCGGACCCCACCATGGCCTTAGGTCATCATCTCTTCTCAACCTCGGTTTTTTTTAGTCTTCAGAATCTAGACCTTATCTCCAATCACTACCCAGGTTTGAAAATGATGCAGAAATCAGAACTCTTTCCCCATGGCAAGAAAACTTGTGGTTGGCATGTTGTCCAAGATTCAGTGTAGTTGAAACCAGTGTGGCCCATGAGGCCCCGCCCATGCTTGCGGGCCCCATTGGTCACAAACACACATTGTGACCTTCGGCCTGAGCCCAGTCCTCAGGTAAGGCCTCTCAGTGGCTGGATGGAGAGACAGCATCTTGGGCTTGCCATGCCCCTAGGACCCAATTTTTAACCATAATGCGGGTTGTGCCTTCACTCTTCACCAGGGCTCTGCTTTGGAATTCCTCTTTTGGTGGGACCCCTGAGGTAACAAACATGAAAGGAGTCTTCCCATCTCACAGATTGTCGAAAAAACAATTGGGATCGTGCAAATCCACAGAGAGCAAGATTCGTCAATGGCCATGAGGCCTCCCCAACATTCCACGGCCATCGCTGATACAAAAATCCCAGAGACAAAAGCCTGAGCACGCGCCTCAGACTCGCTCATTCTTCATATCTTGAAGAGTTCTTCAGATAAGAACCTACACGGCACTCGAATGCACCCAAAATATATAGTCTAACCTGGGCACTAATGCACTGTCTGACAACCTGAGCCCGGACCTCGTGACCAACACCCAGACAGCTGACCGCACACTGAGCACATCAGACCCGCCATGGCCTTAGGTCATCATCTCTTCCCTACCACAGTTTCCAGGCTTCAGAACCTAGACCTTATCTCCAATCACTGCCCAGGGGTGACTGTGATGCAGAAATCAGAACTCTTCCTTACCCATGGCAAGAAACCTTGTGGTTGGCATGTTGTCCAACGTTCAGTGTAGGGGAAAAACAGCATTCAACTTGATGCCCCGCCCATTCTTGAGTGCGACCAGGGTATAAAACACGCATTGTGACCCTCAGCGTGAGTGCTGTCCTCTAGTACGTCCTCTCAGTGGCTGGACCATTAGATGTCATAATGGGCTTGACATGTCCCTAGGCCCAAATTTTTATCCAGATTTCTGGATGTCCAGTCGCCCTTCCCCAGGGATCTACACTGGAATCCCTCATTTGGTGGGACACCTGAGGTTGAAAAACAAAATAAAAAACAAAACATATCAACAACAACAGAACAACGGACTTCTTCCATCCCACAGAATGACCCGAAACACTTTGGATGGGGCCAAAGACCCAGAGAGTAAGACTCGTCATTTTCCCATGAAGTCACCCCGAAATTTCACGGTCATGAGTGACACGATATCCAGAGACAAAAAACTTGAGCAAGAGCCTCACATTCGCCCTTTTTTCATATCCCGAAGAGTTCTCGTCATGGTCTGTAGATCAGTCCTGCCATACCTATGACCCGAAACATAAGCCGAGTTTATGTTTTCAGACAGCTGTCCAAACAGCCCTGGCCTACACACCCTACAGACTCAGGCCCCTGGAGCCAAACCTGACGACTCTGCTTGCCCTCTACAAGGGAATTGTATGTGCCCACTCCAATGGCCACAACCCTACTAATAGGATAAACCTCCAAAGTCCCTGAGGCCATCCCAATATTTGTGGCTTCCCAGGACAATCAGGGGCAATCTGGGCACATCTGAGCACCTACCGGCTCTCAGACCCATAGAATGATGTCCTCAGAAGTAAAAAGGAACGAACAGGCCCCTAGGCACCTATCGGAACCATTGCTTTGGCTTCCAGGCATCTCTCCTCAGAGGCCTGGATTTCAATAACAGCATATGCCTGTTTCTTGACTCAACCATCAGAACAAATCTCATCTACACATGGGAAAATTGCACGAAGGAACTGTTTGCAAGCCTCTCTTTAGGAGAACCCTTCAGGGCCGCAGTGCCACCGCTTCATTCGAGGTCTCCAAAGACACAAAATCATATTGGGACACATCCCCGGGAGAGTCCATTTCAACTCAGTCCCCTCTGTTGCTCCCCCAGATCCAGCAGATCTATCCTGTCTTGTTGCTTGGAGACATTTTGAATGCGAGGTGGGCTACAATGCCATCCATCCTTATAACCCTGCTCGGAAACTTGTCCTGGATCCAACCAGCAGGTCTTAAATGTCTGCAGAAGAATCTGTGCAGTTGGGAGCTTCTCACAACTCCCATCGTGGGAAAACCCCCATGGCCTCGTGATCCATCCCCCTTCAAGAAGGGGGCATCAGGGACAGAATGTCCAACCTGAGCTATCGTCTGATCCTCTCCCTGACTTCAGATGCACGAGATCTCGATTAAGGACTGTAGATTTGCCTGCCATATACTCACCCAGAAAACCGAGGCCTAGCTTGGGTTCTCAGACTTCCGTCCTCAGACTACTGGCCCACAAGACCTCCAGTTTGGCAATCCAGAACTACAATGCAGCACTCTGCCTGCCCTCCAGAAGAAAAACATTGCCCTCTGGGGCTACCCAGAAGCCCCAATGAGGATCAATCTGCACGGCATTCGGCTCTACCCATTATATATAGGCTGACCTGGACAGTAATGCCCTTTCTGACACAGCCGGAGCCTGGACATCCTGGCCCCACCCAGACAGCTGGCCACACACTGAGCACATCGGACCCACCATGGCCTTAGGTCATCATCTCTTCTCAACCTCGGTTTTTAGTCTTCAGAATCTAGACCTTATCTCCAATCACTACCCAGGTTTGAAAATGATGCAGAAATCAGAACTCTTTCCCCATGGCAAGAAAACTTGTGGTTGGCATGTTTGTCCAAGATTCAGTGTAGTTGAAACCAGTGTGGCCCATGAGGCCCCGCCCATGCTTGCGGGCCCCATTGGTCACAAACACACATTGTGACCTTCGGCCTGAGCCCAGTCCTCAGGTAAGGCCTCTCAGTGGCTGGATGGAGAGACAGCATCTTGGGCTTGCCATGCCCCTAGGACCCAATTTTTAACCATAATGCGGGTTGTGCCTTCACTCTTCACCAGGGCTCTGCTTTGGAATTCCTCTTTTGGTGGGACCCCTGAGGTAACAAACATGAAAGGAGTCTTCCCATCTCACAGATTGTCGAAAAAACAATTGGGATCGTGCAAATCCACAGAGAGCAAGATTCGTCAATGGCCATGAGGCCTCCCCAACATTCCACGGCCATCGCTGATACAAAATCCAGAGACAAAAGCCTGAGCACGCGCCTCAGACTCGCTCATTCTTCATATCTTGAAGAGTTCTTCAGATAAGAACCTACACGGCACTCGAATGCACCCAAAATATATAGTCTAACCTGGGCACTAATGCACTGTCTGACAACCTGAGCCCGGACCTCGTGACCAACACCCAGACAGCTGACCGCACACTGAGCACATCAGACCCGCCATGGCCTTAGGTCATCATCTCTTCCCTACCTCAGTTTCCAGGCTTCAGAACCTAGACCTTATCTCCAATCACTGCCCAGGGGTGACTGTGATGCAGAAATCAGAACTCTTCCTTACCCATGGCAAGAAACCTTGTGGTTGGCATGTTGTCCAACGTTCAGTGTAGGGGAAACCAGCATTCAACTTGATGCCCCGCCCATTCTTGAGTGCGACCAGGGTATAAACACGCATTGTGACCCTCAGCGTGAGTGCTGTCCTCTAGTACGTCCTCTCAGTGGCTGGACCATTAGATGTCATAATGGGCTTGACATGTCCCTAGGCCCAAATTTTTATCCAGATTTCTGGATGTCCAGTCGCCCTTCCCCAGGGATCTACACTGGAATCCCTCATTTGGTGGGACACCTGAGGTTGAAAAACAAAATAAAACAAAACATATCAACAACAACAGAACAAACGACTTCTTCCATCCCACAGAATGACCCGAAACACTTTGGATGGGGCCAAAGACCCCAGAGAGTAAGACTCGTCATTTTCCCATGAAGTCACCCCGAAATTTCACGGTCATGAGTGACACGATATCCAGAGACAAAAACTTGAGCAAGAGCCTCACATTCGCCCTTTTTTCATATCCCGAAGAGTTCTCGTCATGGTCTGTAGATCAGTCCTGCCATACCTATGACCCGAAACATAAGCCGAGTTTATGTTTTCAGACAGCTGTCCAAACAGCCCTGGCCTACACACCCTACAGACTCAGGCCCCTGGAGCCAAACCTGACGACTCTGCTTGCCCTCTACAAGGGAATTGTATGTGCCCACTCCAATGGCCACAACCCTACTAATAGGATAAACCTCCAAAGTCCCTGAGGCCATCCCAATATTTGTGGCTTCCCAGGACAATCAGGGGCAATCTGGGCACATCTGAGCACCTACCGGCTCTCAGACCCATAGAATGATGTCCTCAGAAGTAAAAAGGAACGAACAGGCCCCTAGGCACCTATCGGAACCATTGCTTTGGCTTCCAGGCATCTCTCCTCAGAGGCCTGGATTTCAATAACAGCATATGCCTGTTTCTTGACTCAACCATCAGAACAAATCTCATCTACACATGGGAAAATTGCACGAAGGAACTGTTTGCAAGCCTCTCTTTAGGAGAACCCTTCAGGGCCGCAGTGCCACCGCTTCATTCGAGGTCTCCAAAGACACAAAATCATATTGGGACACATCCCCGGGAGAGTCCATTTCAACTCAGTCCCCCTCTGTTGCTCCCCCAGATCCAGCAGATCTATCCTGTCTTGTTGCTTGGAGACATTTTGAATGCGAGGTGGGCTACAATGCCATCCATCCTTATAACCCTGCTCGGAAACTTGTCCTGGATCCAACCAGCAGGTCTTAAATGTCTGCAGAAGAATCTGTGCAGTTGGGAGCTTCTCACAACTCCCATCGTGGGAAAACCCCCATGGCCCTCGTGATCCATCCCCCTTCAAGAAGGGGGCATCAGGGACAGAATGTCCAACCTGAGCTATCGTCTGATCCTCTCCCTGACTTCAGATGCACGAGATCTCGATTAAGGACTGTAGATTTGCCTGCCATATACTCACCCAGAAACCGAGGCCTAGCTTGGGTTCTCAGACTTCCGTCCTCAGACTACTGGCCCACAAGACCTCCAGTTTGGCAATCCAGAACTACAATGCAGCACTCTGCCTGCCCTCCAGAAGAAAAACATTGCCCTCTGGGGCTACCCAGAAGCCCCAATGAGGATCAATCTGCACGGCATTCGGCTCTACCCATTATATATAGGCTGACCTGGACAGTAATGCCCTTTCTGACACAGCCGGAGCCTGGACATCCTGGCCCCACCCAGACAGCTGGCCACACACTGAGCACATCGGACCCACCATGGCCTTAGGTCATCATCTCTTCTCAACCTCGGTTTTTAGTCTTCAGAATCTAGACCTTATCTCCAATCACTACCCAGGTTTGAAAATGATGCAGAAATCAGAACTCTTTCCCCATGGCAAGAAAACTTGTGGTTGGCATGTTGTCCAAGATTCAGTGTAGTTGAAACCAGTGTGGCCCATGAGGCCCCGCCCCATGCTTGCGGGCCCCCATTGGTCACAAACACACATTGTGACCTTCGGCCTGAGCCCAGTCCTCAGGTAAGGCCTCTCAGTGGCTGGATGGAGAGACAGCATCTTGGGCTTGCCATGCCCCTAGGACCCAATTTTTAACCATAATGCGGGTTGTGTGCCTTCACTCTTCACCAGGGCTCTGCTTTGGAATTCCTCTTTTGGTGGGACCCCTGAGGTAACAAACATGAAAGGAGTCTTCCCATCTCACAGATTGTCGAAAAACAATTGGGATCGTGCAAATCCACAGAGAGCAAGATTCGTCAATGGCCATGAGGCCTCCCCAACATTCCACGGCCATCGCTGATACAAAATCCAGAGACAAAAGCCTGAGCACGCGCCTCAGACTCGCTCATTCTTCATATCTTGAAGAGTTCTTCAGATAAGAACCTACACGGCACTCGAATGCACCCAAAATATATAGTCTAACCTGGGCACTAATGCACTGTCTGACAACCTGAGCCCGGACCTCGTGACCAACACCCAGACAGCTGACCGCACACTGAGCACATCAGACCCGCCATGGCCTTAGGTCATCATCTCTTCCCTACCTCAGTTTCCAGGCTTCAGAACCTAGACCTTATCTCCAATCACTGCCCAGGGGTGACTGTGATGCAGAAATCAGAACTCTTCCTTACCCATGGCAAGAAACCTTGTGGTTGGCATGTTGTCCAACGTTCAGTGTAGGGGAAACCAGCATTCAACTTGATGCCCCGCCCATTCTTGAGTGCGACCAGGGTATAAACACGCATTGTGACCCTCAGCGTGAGTGCTGTCCTCTAGTACGTCCTCTCAGTGGCTGGACCATTAGATGTCATAATGGGCTTGACATGTCCCTAGGCCCAAATTTTTTATCCAGATTTCTGGATGTCCAGTCGCCCTTCCCCAGGGATCTACACTGGAATCCCTCATTTGGTGGGACACCTGAGGTTGAAAAACAAAAATAAAACAAAACATATCAACAACAACAGAACAACGGACTTCTTCCATCCCACAGAATGACCCGAAACACTTTGGATGGGGCCAAAGACCCAGAGAGTAAGACTCGTCATTTTCCCATGAAGTCACCCCGAAATTTCACGGTCATGAGTGACACGATATCCAGAGACAAAAACTTGAGCAAGAGCCTCACATTCGCCCTTTTTTCATATCCCGAAGAGTTCTCGTCATGGTCTGTAGATCAGTCCTGCCATACCTATGACCCGAAACATAAGCCGAGTTTATGTTTTCAGACAGCTGTCCAAAACAGCCCTGGCCTACACACCCTACAGACTCAGGCCCCTGGAGCCAAACCTGACGACTCTGCTTGCCCTCTACAAGGGAATTGTATGTGCCCACTCCAATGGCCACAACCCTACTAATAGGATAAACCTCCAAAGTCCCTGAGGCCATCCCAATATTTGTGTGGCTTCCCAGGACAATCAGGGGCAATCTGGGCACATCTGAGCACCTACCGGCTCTCAGACCCATAGAATGATGTCCTTCAGAAGTAAAAAGGAACGAACAGGCCCCTAGGCACCTATCGGAACCATTGCTTTGGCTTCCAGGCATCTCTCCTCAGAGGCCTGGATTTCAATAACAGCATATGCCTGTTTCTTGACTCAACCATCAGAACAAATCTCATCTACACATGGGAAAAATTGCACGAAGGAACTGTTTGCAAGCCTCTCTTTAGGAGAACCCTTCAGGGCCGCAGTGCCACCGCTTCATTCGAGGTCTCCAAAGACACAAAATCATATTGGGACACATCCCCGGGAGAGTCCATTTCAACTCAGTCCCCTCTGTTGCTCCCCCAGATCCAGCAGATCTATCCTGTCTTGTTGCTTGGAGACATTTTGAATGCGAGGTGGGGGCTACAATGCCATCCATCCTTATAACCCTGCTCGGAAAAACTTGTCCTGGATCCAACCAGCAGGTCTTAAATGTCTGCAGAAGAATCTGTGCAGTTGGGAGCTTCTCACAACTCCCATCGTGGGAAAACCCCCCATGGCCTCGTGATCCATCCCCCTTCAAGAAGGGGGCATCAGGGACAGAATGTCCAACCTGAGCTATCGTCTGATCCTCTCCCTGACTTCAGATGCACGAGATCTCGATTAAGGACTGTAGATTTGCCTGCCATATACTCACCCAGAAACCGAGGCCTAGCTTGGGTTCTCAGACTTCCGTCCTCAGACTACTGGCCCACAAGACCTCCAGTTTGGCAATCCAGAACTACAATGCAGCACTCTGCCTGCCCTCCAGAAGAAAAACATTGCCCTCTGGGGCTACCCAGAAGCCCCAATGAGGATCAATCTGCACGGCATTCGGCTCTACCCATTATATATAGGCTGACCTGGACAGTAATGCCCTTTCTGACACAGCCGGAGCCTGGACATCCTGGCCCCACCCAGACAGCTGGCCACACACTGAGCACATCGGACCCACCATGGCCTTAGGTCATCATCTCTTCTCAACCTCGGTTTTTAGTCTTCAGAATCTAGACCTTATCTCCAATCACTACCCAGGTTTGAAAATGATGCAGAAATCAGAACTCTTTCCCCATGGCAAGAAAACTTGTGGTTGGCATGTTGTCCAAGATTCAGTGTAGTTGAAACCAGTGTGGCCCATGAGGCCCCGCCCATGCTTGCGGGCCCCATTGGTCACAAACACACATTGTGACCTTCGGCCTGAGCCCAGTCCTCAGGTAAGGCCTCTCAGTGGCTGGATGGAGAGACAGCATCTTGGGCTTGCCATGCCCCTAGGACCCAATTTTTTAACCATAATGCGGGTTGTGCCTTCACTCTTCACCAGGGCTCTGCTTTGGAATTCCTCTTTTGGTGGGACCCCCTGAGGTAACAAACATGAAAGGAGTCTTCCCATCTCACAGATTGTCGAAAAACAATTGGGATCGTGCAAATCCACAGAGAGCAAGATTCGTCAATGGCCATGAGGCCTCCCCAACATTCCACGGCCATCGCTGATACAAAATCCAGAGACAAAAGCCTGAGCACGCGCCTCAGACTCGCTCATTTCTTCATATCTTGAAGAGTTCTTCAGATAAGAACCTACACGGCACTCGAATGCACCCAAAATATATAGTCTAACCTGGGCACTAATGCACTGTCTGACAACCTGAGCCCGGACCTCGTGACCAACACCCAGACAGCTGACCGCACACTGAGCACATCAGACCCGCCATGGCCTTAGGTCATCATCTCTTCCCTACCTCAGTTTCCAGGCTTCAGAACCTAGACCTTATCTCCAATCACTGCCCAGGGGTGACTGTGATGCAGAAATCAGAACTCTTCCTTACCCATGGCAAGAAACCTTGTGGTTGGCATGTTGTCCAACGTTCAGTGTAGGGGAAACCAGCATTCAACTTGATGCCCCGCCCATTCTTGAGTGCGACCAGGGTATAAACACGCATTGTGACCCTCAGCGTGAGTGCTGTCCTCTAGTACGTCCTCTCAGTGGCTGGACCATTAGATGTCATAATGGGCTTGACATGTCCCTAGGCCCAAATTTTTATCCAGATTTCTGGATGTCCAGTCGCCCTTCCCCAGGGATCTACACTGGAATCCCTCATTTGGTGGGACACCTGAGGTTTGAAAAACAAAATAAAACAAAACATATCAACAACAACAGAACAAACGGACTTCTTCCATCCCACAGAATGACCCGAAACACTTTGGATGGGGCCAAAGACCCCAGAGAGTAAGACTCGTCATTTTCCCATGAAGTCACCCCGAAATTTCACGGTCATGAGTGACACGATATCCAGAGACAAAAAACTTGAGCAAGAGCCTCACATTCGCCCTTTTTTCATATCCCGAAGAGTTCTCGTCATGGTCTGTAGATCAGTCCTGCCATACCTATGACCCGAAACATAAGCCGAGTTTATGTTTTCAGACAGCTGTCCAAACAGCCCTGGCCTACACACCCTACAGACTCAGGCCCCTGGAGCCAAACCTGACGACTCTGCTTGCCCTCTACAAGGGAATTGTATGTGCCCACTCCAATGGCCACAACCCTACTAATAGGATAAACCTCCAAAGTCCCTGAGGCCATCCCAATATTTGTGGCTTCCCAGGACAATCAGGGGCAATCTGGGCACATCTGAGCACCTACCGGCTCTCAGACCCATAGAATGATGTCCTCAGAAGTAAAAAGGAACGAACAGGCCCCTAGGCACCTATCGGAACCATTGCTTTGGCTTCCAGGCATCTCTCCTCAGAGGCCTGGATTTCAATAACAGCATATGCCTGTTTCTTGACTCAACCATCAGAACAAATCTCATCTACACATGGGAAAATTGCACGAAGGAACTGTTTGCAAAGCCTCTCTTTAGGAGAACCCTTCAGGGCCGCAGTGCCACCGCTTCATTCGAGGTCTCCAAAGACACAAAATCATATTGGGACACATCCCCGGGAGAGTCCATTTCAACTCAGTCCCCTCTGTTGCTCCCCCAGATCCAGCAGATCTATCCTGTCTTGTTGCTTGGAGACATTTTGAATGCGAGGTGGGCTACAATGCCATCCATCCTTATAACCCTGCTCGGAAACTTGTCCTGGATCCAACCAGCAGGTCTTAAATGTCTGCAGAAGAATCTGTGCAGTTGGGAGCTTCTCACAACTCCCATCGTGGGAAAACCCCCATGGCCTCGTGATCCATCCCCCTTCAAGAAGGGGGCATCAGGGACAGAATGTCCAACCTGAGCTATCGTCTGATCCTCTCCCTGACTTCAGATGCACGAGATCTCGATTAAGGACTGTAGATTTGCCTGCCATATACTCACCCAGAAACCGAGGCCTAGCTTGGGTTCTCAGACTTCCGTCCTCAGACTACTGGCCCACAAGACCTCCAGTTTGGCAATCCAGAACTACAATGCAGCACTCTGCCTGCCCTCCAGAAGAAAAAAACATTGCCTCTGGGGCTACCCAGAAGCCCCAATGAGGATCAATCTGCACGGCATTCGGCTCTACCCATTATATATAGGCTGACCTGGACAGTAATGCCCTTTCTGACACAGCAGGAGCCTGGACATCCTGGCCCCACCCAGACAGCTGGCCACACACTGAGCACATCGGACCCACCATGGCCTTAGGTCATCATCTCTTCTCAACCTCGGTTTTTTAGTCTTCAGAATCTAGACCTTATCTCCAATCACTACCCAGGTTTGAAAATGATGCAGAAATCAGAACTCTTTCCCCATGGCAAGAAAACTTGTGGTTGGCATGTTGTCCAAGATTCAGTGTAGTTGAAACCAGTGTGGCCCATGAGGCCCCGCCCATGCTTGCGGGCCCCATTGGTCACAAACACACATTGTGACCTTCGGCCTGAGCCCCAGTCCTCAGGTAAGGCCTCTCAGTGGCTGGATGGAGAGACAGCATCTTGGGCTTGCCATGCCCCTAGGACCCAATTTTTAACCATAATGCGGGTTGCACTTGCCTTCACTCTTCACCAGGGCTCTGCTTTGGAATTCCTCTTTTGGTGGGACCCCTGAGGTAACAAACATGAAAGGAGTCTTCCCATCTCACAGATTGTCGAAAAACAAAATTGGGATCGTGCAAATCCACAGAGAGCAAGATTCGTCAATGGCCATGAGGCCTCCCCAACATTCCAAATTCCACGGCCATCGCTGATACAAAAATCCAGAGACAAAAGCCTGAGCACGCGCCTCAGACTCGCTCATTCTTCATATCTTGAAGAGTTCTTCAGATAAGAACCTACACGGCACTCGAATGCACCCAAAAATATATAGTCTAACCTGGGCACTAAGCACTGTCTGACAAACCTGAGCCCTGAGCCCGGACCCTCGTGACCAACACCCAGACAGACACTGACCGCACACTGAGCACATCAGACCCGCCATGGCCTTAGGTCATCATCTCTTCCCTACCTCAGTTTTCAGGCTTCAGAACCTAGACCTTATCTCCATCACTCACTGCCCAGGGGTGACTGTTGGGCAGAACAGGCAGAACTCTTCCCGTTACCATGCATGGGCAAGAAACCTGGGGGTTGGCATTGTCCAACTTCAGTGTAGGGGAAAAAAACCAGCGATTCACCTTGAGCCCCGCCCCATCTTGAGTGCGACGAGGGCATTAAACACGCATTGGTGGACCCTCATGGAGTGTCCTCTAAGTACGACGTCCTATCCAGTGGCTGGACAATTCTGTCATAATGGGCTTGAATGTCCCTAGCCCCACATCTTGCCAGATTTTTTCAGTATCCGAAGAGTTCTCCCTCATTTGGTCAACCTGTAGATTGAAAACAAAAACAAAACCTGCCATAACCTATGACCTTCGATCCCACAGAAAACCCCACATTTGGAAGCCAAACAACCCAGAGAGTTTTGGTGTTCAGACACGACACGAGAGCTGTCCAAACAGCCCTGGCCTAACACACCCTACAGACTCAGGCCCCTGGAGCCCAAACCCCCGACGACTCTGCTTGCCCTCTACAAGGGGAATTGCAAACCGTTCGACTGTCTTGTGCCCACAATCCAATGGCCCACAACCCTACTAATAAGGATAGATAACCACTCCAAAGTCCCTGAGGCCATCCCAATATTTTGTGGCTTCCCAGGACAAATCAGGGGCAATCTGGGCACATCTGAGCACCTAACCGGCTCTCAGATACCCATAGACATGATGTCCTCAGAAGTAAAAAGGAACGAACAGGCCCCTAGGCACCTATCGGAACCATTGCTTTGGCTTCCAGGCATCTCTCCTCAGAGGCCTGGATTTTCAATAACAGCATTATGCCTGTTTCCTTGACTCAACCATCAGAACAAATCTCATCTACACATGGGAAAATTGCACGAAGGAACTGTTTGCAAGCCTCTCTTTAGGAGAACCCTTCAGGGCCGCAGTGCCAACCCACCCTCATTCATTCGAGGTCTCCAAAGACACAAAATCATATTGGGACACATCCCCGGTGAGAGTCCATTTCAACTCAGTCCCCTCTGTTGCTCCCCCAGATCCAGCAGATCTATCCTGTCTTGTTGCTTGGAGACATTTGTTGAATGCGAGGTGTGGCCTACAATGCCATCCATCCTTATAACCTAACCCTGCTCGGAAACTTGTCCTGGATCCAACCAGCAGGTCTTAAATGTCTGCAGAAGAATCTGTGCAGTTGGGAGCTTCTCACAACTCCCATCGTGGGAAAAACCCCCATGGCCTCGTGATCCATCCCCCTTCAAGAAGGGGGCCATCATGGACAGAAATGTCCAACCTGAGCTATCGTCTGATCCTCTCCCTGACTTCAGATGCACGAGATCTCGATTAAGGACTGTAGATTTTGGCCTGCCATATCACTCACCCAGAAACCCGAGGCCTAGCTTGGGTTCTCAGACTTCCGTCCTCAGACTACTGGCCCACAAGACCTCCAGTTTGGCAATCCAGAACTACAATGCAGCACTCTGCCTGCCCTCCAGAAGAAAAACATTGCCCTCTGGGGCTACCCAGAAGCCCCAAAATGAGGATCAATCTGCACGGCATTCGGCTCTACCCATTATATATAGGCTGACCTGGACAGTAATGCCCTTTCTGACACAGCCGGAGCCTGGACCTCCTGGCCCCCCACCCAGACAGCTGGCCACACACACTGAGCACATCGGACCCACCATGGCCTTAGGTCATCATCTCTTCTCAACCTCGGTTTTTTAGTCTTCAGAATCTAGACCTTATCTCCAATCACTACCCCTACCCAGGTTTGAAAATGATGCAGAAATCAGAACTCTTTCCCCATGGCAAGAAAACTTGTGGTTGGCATGTTTGTCCAAGATTCAGTGTAGTTGAAACCAGTGTGGCCCATGAGGCCCCGCCCATGCTTGCGGGCCCCATTGGTCACAAACACACATTGTGACCCTCGGCCTGAGCCCAGTCCTCAGGTAAGGCCTCTCAGTGGCTGGATGGAGAGACAGCATCTTGGGCTTGCCATGCCCCTAGGACCCAATTTTTAACCATAATGCGGGTTGTGCCTTCACTCTTCACCAGGGCTCTGCTTTTGGAATTCCTCTTTTGGTGGGACCCCTGAGGTAACAAACATGAAAGGAGTCTTCCCATCTCACAGATTGTCGAAAAACAATTGGGATCGTGCAAATCCACAGAGAGCAAGATTCGTCAATGGCCATGAGGCCTCCCCAACATTCCACGGCCATCGCTGATACAAAATCCAGAGACAAAAGCCTGAGCACGCGCCTCAGACTCGCTCATTCTTCATATCTTGAAGAGTTCTTCAGATAAGAACCTACACGGCACTCGAATGCACCCAAAATATATAGTCTAACCTGGGCACTAATGCACTGTCTGACAACCTGAGCCCGGACCTCGTGACCAACACCCAGACAGCTGACCGCACACTGAGCACATCAGACCCGCCATGGCCTTAGGTCATCATCTCTTCCCTACCTCAGTTTCCAGGCTTCAGAACCTAGACCTTATCTCCAATCACTGCCCAGGGGTGACTGTGATGCAGAAATCAGAACTCTTCCTTACCCATGGCAAGAAACCTTGTGGTTGGCATGTTGTCCAACGTTCAGTGTAGGAGAAACCAGCATTCAACCTGATGCCCCGCCCATTCTTGAGTGCGACGAGGGTATAAACACGCATTGTGACCCTCAGCGTGAGTGCTGTCCTCTAGTACGTCCTCTCAGTGGCTGGACCATTAGATGTCATAATGGGCTTGACATGTCCCTAGGCCCCAATTTTTATCCAGATTTCTGGATGTCCAGTCGCCCTTCCCCAGGGATCTACTCTGGAATCCCTCATTTGGTGGGACACCTGAGGTTGAAAAAACAAAACAAAACAAAAATCAATCAACAACAACAGAACAAACGGACTTCTTCCATCCCACAGAATGACCCGAAACACTTTGGATGGGGCCAAACCCCCAGAGAGTAAGACTCGTCATTTTCCCATGAAGTCACCCCGACAATTTCACGGTCATGAGTGACACGATATCCAGAGACAAAAAAACTTGAGCAAGAGCCTCACATTCGCCCTTTTTTTCATATCCCGAAGAGTTCTCGTCATGGTCTGTAGATCAGTCCTGCCAATACCTATGACCCGAAAACATAAGCCGAGTTTGTGTTTTCAGACAGCTGTCCAAACAGCCCTGGCCTACACACCCTACAGGCTCAGGCCCCTGGAGCCAAACCTGACGACTCTGCTTGCCCTCTACAAGGGAATTGTATGTGCCCCCACTCCAATGGCCACAACCCTACTAATAAGATAAACCTCCAAAGTCCCTGAGGCCATCCCAATATTTGTGGCTTCCCAGGACAATCAGGGGCAATCTGGGCCCATCTGAGCACCTACCCGGCTCTCAGACCCCATAGAATGATGTCCCAGAAGTAAAAAAGGAAACGAACAGGCCCCCCCTAGGCACCCTATCGGAACCATTGCTTTGGCTTCCAGGCATCTCTCCTCAGAGGCCTGGATTTCAATAACAGCATATGGCCTGTTTTCTTGACTCAACCATCAGAACAAATCTCATCTACACATGGGAAAAATTGCACGAAGGAGCTGTTTGCAAAAGCCTCTCTTTAGGAGAACCCTTCAGGGCCCCAGTGCCCACCGCTTCATTCCAAGGTCTCCAAGACACAAAATCATATTGGGACACATCCCCGGGAGAGTCCATTTCAACTCAGTCCCCTCTGTTGCTCCCCCAGATCCAGCAGATCTATCCTGTCTTGTTGCTTGGAGACATTTTGAATGCGAGGTGGGCTACAATGCCCATCCATCCTTATAACCCTGCTCGGAAAACTTGTCCTGGATCCAACCCAGCAGGTCTTAAATGTCTGCAGAAGAATCTGTGCAGTTGGGAGCTTCTCACAACTCCCATCGTGGGAAAACCCCCATGGCCTCGTGATCCATCCCCCTTCAAGAAGGGGGGCATCAGGGACAGAATGTCCAACCTGAGCTATCGTCTGATCCTCGCCCTGACTTCAGATGCACGAGATCTCGATTAAGGACTGTAGATTTGCCTGCCATATACTCACCCAGAAACCGAGGCCTAGCTTGGGTTCTCAGACTTCCCGTCCTCAGACTACTGGCCCACAAGACCTCCAGTTTGGCAATCCAGAACTACAATGCAGCACTCTGCCTGCCCTCCAGAAGAAAAACATTGCCCTCTGGGGCTACCCAGAAACCCCAATGAGGATCAATCTGCACGGCATTCGGCTCTACCCATTATATATAGGCTGACCTGGACAGTAATGCCCTTTCTGACACAGCCGGAGCCTGGACCTCCTGGCCCCACCCCAGACAGCTGGCCACACACTGAGCACATCGGACCCACCATGGCCTTAGGTCGTCATCTCTTCTCAACCTCGGTTTTTAGGCTTCAGAATCTAGACCTTATCTCCAATCACTACCCAGGTTTGAAAATGATGCAGAAATCAGAACTCTTTCCCCATGGCAAGAAAACTTGTGGTTGGCATGTTGTCCAAGATTCAGTGTAGTTGAAAACCAGTGTGGCCCATGAGGCCCCGCCCCATGCTTGCGGGCCCCATTGGTCACAAACACACACATTGTGACCTTCGCCTGAGCCCAGTCCTCAGGTAAGGCCTCTCAGTGGCTGGATGGAGAGACAGCATATTGGGCTTGCCATGCCCCTAGGACCCAATTTTTAACCATAGTGCGGGTTGTCCCTTCACTCTTCCCCAGGGCTCTGCTTTGGAATTCCTCTTTTGGTGGGACCCCTGAGGTAACAAACCTGAAAGGAGTCTTCCCATCCCACAGATTGACGAAAAAACAATTGGGATCGGGCAAATCCACAGAGAGCAAGATTCGTCCATGGCCATGAGGCCTCCCCAACATTCCACGGCCATCGCTGATACAAAATCCAGAGACAAAAGCCTGAGCACGCGCCTCAGACTCGCTCATTCTTCATATCCTGAAGAGTTCTTCAAGATAAGAACCTACACGGCACTCGAAGGCACCCCAAAATATATAGTCTAACCTGGGCACTAATGCACTGTCTGACAACCTGAGCCCGGACCTCGTGACCAACACCCCAGACAGCTGACCGCACACTGAGCACATCAGACCCGCCATGGCCTTAGGTCATCATCTCTTCCCTACCTCAGTTTTCAGGCTTCAGAACCTAGACCTTATCTCCAATCACTGCCCAGGGGTGACTGTGATGAGGCAGAAATCAGAACTCTTCCTTACCCATGGCAAGAAAACCTTGTGGTTGGCATGTTGTCCAACGTTCAGTGTAGGAGAAACCAGCATTCACACTGAGGCCCCCGCCCATTCTTGAGTGCGACGAGGGCATAAACACACGCATTGTGACCCTCAGCGTGAGTCCTGTCCTCTAGTACGTCCTCTCAGTGGCTGGACCATTAGATGTCATAATGGGCTTGACATGTCCCTAGGCCCCAATTTTTAACCAGATTTCTGGTTGTCCCAGTCGCCCCTCCCCAGGGCTCTACTCTGGAATCCCTCATTTGGTGGGACACCTGAGGTTGAAAAACAAAACAAAAACAAATCAACAACAACAGCAACAGAACAACGGACTTCTTCCATCCCACAGAATGACCCCAAACTCTTTGGACGGGGCCAAACCCCCAGAGAGTAAGACTCGTCATTTCCCATGAAGTCACCCGGAAATTTCACGACCATGAGTGACACGATATCCAGAGACAAAAACTTGAGCAAGAGCCTCACACACTCGCCCTTTTTTTCATATCCCGAAGAGTTCTCCTCATGGTCTGTAGATCAGTCCTGCCATACCTATGACCCGAAAACATAAGCCGAGTTTGTGTTTTCAGACAACTGTCCAAACAGCCCTGGCCTACACACCCTACAGCTCAGGCCCCTGGAGCCAAACCTGACGACTGTGCTTGCCCTCTCCAAGGGAATTGTATGTGCCCATTCCAATGGCCACAACCCCTACTAATAGGATAAACCTCCAAAGTCCCTGAGGCCATCCCAATATTTGTGGCTTCCCAGGACAAACAGGGGCAATCTGGGCCCATCTGAGCACCTACCGGCACTCACTCAGACCCGTAGACTGATGTCCCCAGAGGTAAAAAGGAACGAACAGGAACCCCCTAGGCACCTATCGGATCCATTGCTTTGGCTTCAGGCATTCCAGGCATCTCTCCTCAGAGGCCTGGATTTCAATAACAGCATATGGCTGTTTCTTGACTCACCCATCAGAACAAATCTCATCTACACATGGGAAACTTGCACGATGGAGCTGTGTGAAAGCCTCTCTTTAGGAGAAACCCTTCAGGGGCCCCAGTGCCACCGCTTCATTCCAAGGTCTCCATAGACACAAAAATCATATTAGGACACATCCACGGGAGAGTCCATTTCAACTCAGCCTCCTCGGTTGCTCCCCCAGATCCAGCAGATCTAACCTGTCTTGTTGCTTGGAGACAATTGGAATGCGAGGTGGGCTACCCCAGCCATCCATCCTTAGAACCCTGCTCGGAAATCGTTGTCCTGGAGCCAACCAACAGGTCTCAATTGTCCTGCAGAAGAATCTTTGCAGTTGGGAGCTTCTCACAACTCCCATCGTGGGAAAACCCCATGGCCTCGTGATCCACCCCCCTTCAAGAAGGGGCCATCAGGGACAGAATGTCCAACCTGAGCGATCGTCTGATCCTCGCCCTGACTTCAGATGCAACGAGATCTCGATTCAGGTCTGTAGATTGTGCCTGCCATATCCTCACCCAGAAACCTAGGCCTAGCTTGGGTTTCTCAGACTTCCGTCCTCAGACTACTGGCCCACAAGCCCTCCAGTTTTGGCAATCCAGAACTACAATGCAGCACTCTGCCTGCTGCCCTCCAGAAGAAAAACATTGCCCTCTGGGGCTACCCAGAAACCCCCAAAATGAGGATCAACCTGCACGCCATTCGGCTGTACCCCAAATATATAGGCTGACCTGGGCACTACTGCCCTTTCTGACACAGCCTGAGCCTGGACCTCCTGGCCCCACACCAGACAGCTGGCCGCACACTGAGCACATCGGACCCCGCCATGGCCTTAGGTCGTCATCTCTTCTCAACCTCGGTTTTCAGGCTTCAGAACCTAGACCTTATCTCCAATCACGGCCCGGGTTTGAAAATGATGCAGAAAATCAGAACTCTTTCCCCATGGCAAGAAAACCTTGTGGTTGGCATGTTGTCCAAGGTTCAGTGTGTCGTTGAAACCAGTGTGGCCCATGAGGCCCCGCCCATGCTTGCGGGCCACATTGGTCACAAACACAACATTGTGACCCTCAGCCTGAGCCCCAGTCCTCAGGTAAGGCCTTCTCAGTGGCTGGATGGAGAGACAGCATATTGGGCTTGCCATGCCCCTAGGCCCCAATTTTTTACCATAGTTCGGGTTGTCCCCTTCACTCTTCCCCAGGGCTCTGCTTTGGAATTCCTCTTTTGGTGGGACACCCTGAGGTAACAAACCTGAAAGGAGTCCTCCCCATCCCACAGAGATTGACGAAAAAACAATTGGGATCGGGCCAAATCCACAGAGAGCAAGATTCGTCCATGGCCCATGAGGCCTCCCCAACATTCCACGGCCATCGCTGATACAAAATCCAGAGACAAAAGCCTGAGCACGCGCCTCAGACTCGCTCATTCTTCATATCCTGAAGAGTTCTTCAGATAAGAACCCACACGGCACTCGAATGCACCCAAAAATATATAGTCTAACCTGGGCACTAATGCACTGTCTGACAACCTGAGCCCGGGACCCTCGTGACCAACACCCAGACAGCTGACCGCACACTGAGCACATCAGACCCGCCATGGCCTTAGGTCATCATCTCTTCCCTACCTCAGTTTTCAGGCTTCAGAACCCTAGACCTTATCTCCAATCACTGCCCAGGGGTGACTGTGATGCAGAAATAGAGAAATCAGAACTCTTCCTTACCCATGGCAAGAAACCTTGTGGTTGGCATGTTGTCCAACGTTCAGTGTAGGAGAAACCAGCATTCAACCTGAGGCCCCGCCCATTCTTGAGTGCGACGAGGGCATAAACACACGCATTGTGACCCTCAGCGTGAGTCCTGTCCTCTAGTACGTCCTCTCAGTGGCTGGACCATTAGATGTCATAATGGGCTTGACATGTCCCTAGGCCCCAATTTTTAACCAGATTTCTGGTTTGTCCAGTCGCCCCTCCCCAGGGCTCTACTCTGGAATCCCTCATTTGGTGGGGACACCTGAGGTTGAAAAAACAAAACAAAACAAATCAACAACAACAGAACAACGGACTTCTTCCATCCCACAGAATGACCCCAAAACTCTTTGGACGGGGCCAAACCCACCCAGAGAGTAAGACTCGTCCATTTCCCATGAAGTCACCCGGAAATTTCACGACCATGAGTGACACGATATCCAGAGACAAAAACTTGAGCAAGAGCCTCACACTCGCCCTTTTTTTCATATCCCGAAGAGTTCTCCTCATGGTCTGTAGATCAGTCCTGCCATACCTATGACCCGAAACATAAGCCGAGTTTGTGTTTTCAGACAACTGTCCAAAACAGCCCTGGCCTACACACCCTACAGGGACTCAGGCCCCTGGAGCCAAACCTGACGACTGTGCTTGCCCTCTCCAAGGGAATTGTATGTGTGCCCACTCCAATGGCCACAACCCTACTAATAGGATAAACTTCCAAAAATCCCTGAGGCCACCCCAATATTTGTGGCTTCCTAAGACAAACAGGGGCAATCGGGGCCCATCTGAGCACCTACCGGCACTCAGACCCGTAGACTGATGTTCCCAGAAGTAAAAAGGATCGAACAGGCCCCTAGGCAACTATCGTATCCATTGCTTTGGTTTCCAGGCATCTCTCCTCAGAGGCCTGGAGTTCAATAACAGCATATGGCTGTTTCTTGACTCACCCATCAGAACAAATCTCATCTACACATGGGAAACTTGCACGATGGAGCTGTGTGAAAGCCCTCTCTTTAGGAGAACCCTTCAGGGCCCCAGTGCCACCGCTTCATTCAAGGTCTCCATAGACACAAAATCATATTAGGACACATCCACGGGAGACTCCATCTCAACTCGTCCTCCTCGGTTACTCCCCCAGATCGAGCAGATCTAACCTGTCTTGTTGCTTGGAGACAATTTGAATGCGAGGTGTGCTACCCATCCATCCATCCTTAGAACCCTGCTCGGAATCGTTGTCCTGGAGCCAACTAACAGGTCTCAATTGTCCTGCAGAAGAATCTTTGCAGTTGGGAGCTTCTCACAACTCCCATCGTGGGGAAACCCCCCATGGCCTCGTGATCCACCCCCCCTTCAAGAAGGGGCATCAGGGACAGAATGTCCAACCTGAGCGATCGTCTGATCCCTCGCCCTGACTTCAGATGCACGAGATCTCGATTCAGGTCTGTAGATTTTGCCTGCCATATATCCT
This sequence comes from Mustela putorius furo, assembly GCF_011764305.1. Lineage (NCBI taxonomy): Eukaryota > Metazoa > Chordata > Mammalia > Carnivora > Mustelidae > Mustela > Mustela putorius. Next base: position 77,954 of record NW_025422252.1, on the reverse strand, counting down.
CACCCAGAAACTCGGCCTAGCTTGGGTTCTCAGACTTCCGTCCTCAGACTACTGGCCCACAAGACCTCCAGTTTGGCAATCCAGAAAACTACAATGCAGCACTCTGCCTGCCCTCCAGAAGAAAAACCATTGCCCTCTGGGGCTACCCAGAAACCCCAATGAGGATCAATCTGCACGGCATTCGGCTGTACCCATTATATATAGGCTGACCTGGGCAGTAATGCCCTTTCTGACACAGCCGGAGCCTGGACAATCCTGGCCCCACCCAGACAGCTGGCCGCACACTGAGCACATCGGACCCACCATGGCCTTAGGGTCATCATCTCTTCTCAACCTCGGTTTTCAGTCTTCAGAACCTAGACCTTATCTCCAATCACGGCCCCCCGGTTTGAAAATGATGCAGAAAATCAGAACTCTTTCCCCATGGCAAGAAAACTTGTGGTTGGCATGTTGTCCAAGGTTCAGTGTAGTTGAAACCAGTGTGGCCCATGAGGCCCCGCCCATGCTTGCGGGCCACATTGGTCACAAACACACATTGTGACCCTCAGCCTGAGCCCAGTCCTCAGGTAAGGCCTCTCAGTGGCTGGATGGAGAGACAGCATCTTGGGCTTGCCATGCCCCTAGGACCCAATTTTTAACCATAATGCGGGTTGTGGCCTTCACTCTTCACCAGGGCTCTGCTTTGGAATTCCTCTTTTGGTGGGACCCCTGAGGTAACAAACATGAAAGGAGTCTTCCCATCTCCACAGATTGTCGAAAAACAATTGGGATCGTGCAAATCCACAGAGAGCAAGATTCGTCAATGGCCATGAGGCCTCCCCCAAACCATTCCACGGCCATCGCTGATACAAAATCCAGAGACAAAAGCCTGAGCACGCGCCTCAGACTCGCTCATTCTTCATATCTTGAAGAGTTCTTCAGATAAGAACCTACACGGCACTCGAATGCACCCAAAATATATAGTCTAACCTGGGCACTAATGCACTGTCTGACAACCTGAGCCCGGACCTCTGTGACCAACACCCAGACAGCTGACCGCACACTGAGCACATCAGACCCGCCATGGCCTTAGGTCATCATCTCTTCCCTACCTCAGTTTCCAGGCTTCAGAACCTAGACCTTATCTCCAATCACTGCCCAGGGGTGGACTGTGATGCAGAAATCAGAACTCTTCCTTACCCATGGCAAGAAACCTTGTGGTTGGCATGTTGTCCAACGTTCAGTGTAGGGGAAAACCAGCATTCAACTTGAGCCCCGCGCCATTTCTTGAGTGCGACCAGGGTATAAACACGCATTGTGACCCTCAGCGTGAGTGCTGTCCTCTAGTACGTCCTCTCAGTGGCTGGACCATTAGATGTCATAATGGGCTTGACATGTCCCTAGGCCCAAATTTTTATCCAGATTTCTGGATGTCCAGTCGCCCTTCCCCAGGGATCTACACTGGAATCCCTCATTTGGTGGGACACCTGAGGTTGAAAAACAAAATAAAAAACAAAACATATCAACAACAACAGAAACAAACGGACTTCTTCCATCCCACAGAATGACCCCGAAACACTTTGGATGGGGGCCAAAGACCCAGAGAGTAAGACTCGTCATTTTTTCCATGAAGTCACCCCGAAATTTCACGGTCATGAGTGACACGATATCCAGAGACAAAAACTTGAGCAAGAGCCTCACATTCGCCCTTTTTTCATATCCCGAAGAGTTCTCGTCATGGTCTGTAGATCAGTCCTGCCATACCTATGACCCGAAACATAAGCCGAGTTTATGTTTTCAGACAGCTGTCCAAACAGCCCTGGCCTACACACCCTACAGACTCAGGCCCCTGGAGCCAAACCTGACGACTCTGCTTGCCCTCTACAAGGGAATTGTATGTGCCCACTCCCATGGCCACAACCCTACTAATAGGATAAACCTCCAAAAGTCCCTGAGGCCATCCCAATATTTGTGGCTTCCCAGGACAAATCAGGGGCAATCTGGGCACATCTGAGCACCTACCGGCTCTCAGACCCATAGAATGATGTCCTCAGAAGTAAAAAGGAACGAACAGGCCCCTAGGCACCTATCGGAACCATTGCTTTGGCTTCCAGGCATCTCTCCTCAGAGGCCTGGATTTCAATAACAGCATATGCCTGTTTCTTGACTCAACCATCAGAACAAATCTCATCTACACATGGGAAAATTGCACGAAGGAACTGTTTGCAAGCCTCTCTTTAGGAGAACCCTTCAGGGCCGCAGTGCCACCCGCTTCATTCGAGGTCTCCAAAGACACAAAATCATATTGGGACACATCCCCGGGAGAGTCCATTTCAACTCAGTCCCCTCTGTTGCTCCCCCAGATCCAGCAGATCTATCCTGTCTTGTTGCTTGGAGACATTTTGAATGCGAGGTGGGCTACAATGCCATCCATCCTTATAAACCCTGCTCGGAAACTTGTCCTGGATCCAACCAGCAGGTCTTAAATGTCTGCAGAAGAAATCTGTGCAGTTGGGAGCTTCTCACAACTCCCATCGTGGGAAAAACCCCCATGGCCTCGTGATCCATCCCCCTTCAAGAAGGGGGCATCAGGGACAGAATGTCCAACCTGAGCTATCGTCTGATCCTCTCCCTGACTTCAGATGCACGAGATCTCGATTAAGGACTGTAGATTTGCCTGCCATATACTCACACCCAGAAACCGAGGCCTAGCTTGGGTTCTCAGACTTCCGTCCTCAGACTACTGGCCCACAAGACCTCCAGTTTGGCAATCCAGAACTACAATGCAGCACTCTGCCTGCCCTCCAGAAGAAAAACATTGCCCTCTGGGGCTACCCAGAAACCCCAATGAGGATCAATCTGCACGGCATTCGGCTCTAAACCCATTATATATAGGCTGACCTGGACAGTAATGCCCTTTCTGACACAGCCGGAGCCTGGACATCCTGGCCCCACCCAGACAGCTGGCCACACACTGAGCACATCGGACCCACCATGGCCTTAGGTCATCATCTCTTCTCAACCTCGGTTTTTAGTCTTCAGAATCTAGACCTTATCTCCAATCACTACCCAGGTTTGAAAATGATGCAGAAATCAGAACTCTTTCCCCATGGCAAGAAAAACTTGTGGTTGGCATGTTGTCCAAGATTCAGTGTAGTTGAAACCAGTGTGGCCCATGAGGCCCCGCCCATGCTTGCGGGCCACATTGGTCACAAACACACATTGTGACCTTCGGCCTGAGCCCAGTCCTCAGGTAAGGCCTCTCAGTGGCTGGATGGAGAGACAGCATCTTGGGCTTGCCATGCCCCTAGGACCCAATTTTTAACCATAATGCGGGTTGTGCCTTCACTCTTTTTCACCAGGGCTCTGCTTTGGAATTCCTCTTTTGGTGGGACCCCTGAGGTAACAAACATGAAAGGAGTCTTCCCATCTCACACAGATTGTCGAAAAACAATTGGGATCGTGCAAATCCACAGAGAGCAAGATTCGTCAATGGCCATGAGGCCTCCCCAACATTCCACGGCCATCGCTGATACAAAATCCAGAGACAAAAGCCTGAGCACGCGCCTCAGACTCGCTCATTCTTCATATCTTGAAGAGTTCTTCAGATAAGAACCTACACGGCACTCGAATGCACCCAAAATATATAGTCTAACCTGGGCACTAATGCACTGTCTGACAACCTGAGCCCGGACCTCGTGACCAACACCCAGACAGCTGACCGCACACTGAGCACATCAGACCCGCCATGGCCTTAGGTCATCATCTCTTCCCTACCTCAGTTTCCAGGCTTCAGAACCTAGACCTTATCTCCAATCACTGCCCAGGGGTGACTGTGATGCAGAAATCAGAACTCTTCCTTACCCATGGCAAGAAACCTTGTGGTTGGCATGTTGTCCAACGTTTAGTGTAGGAGAAACCAGCATGAAACTTGATGCCCCGCCCATTCTTGAGTGCGACCAGGGTATAAACACGCATTGTGACCCTCAGCGTGAGTGCTGTCCTCTAGTACGTCCTCTCAGTGGCTGGACCATTAGATGTCATAATGGGCTTGACATGTCCCTAGGCCCAAATTTTTATCCAGATTTCTGGATGTCCAGTCGCCCTTCCCCAGGGATCTACACTGGAATCCCTCATTTGGTGGGACACCTGAGGTTGAAAAACAAAATAAAAAAAAAACATATCAACAACAACAGAACAACGGACTTCTTCCATCCCACAGAATGACCCGAAACACTTTGGATGGGGCCAAAGACCCAGAGAGTAAGACTCGTCATTTTCCCATGAAGTCACCCCGAAATTTCACGGTCATGAGTGACACGATATCCAGAGACAAAAAACTTGAGCAAGAGCCTCACATTCGCCCTTTTTTTCATATCCCGAAGAGTTCTCGTCATGGTCTGTAGATCAGTCCTGCCATACCTATGACCCGAAACATAAGCCGAGTTTATGTTTTCAGACAGCTGTCCAAACAGCCCTGGCCTACACACCCTACAGACTCAGGCCCCTGGAGCCAAACCTGACGACTCTGCTTGCCCTCTACAAGGGAATTGTATGTGCCCACTCCAATGGCCACAACCCTACTAATAGGATAAACCTCCAAAGTCCCTGAGGCCATCCCAATATTTGTGGCTTCCCAGGACAATCAGGGGCAATCTGGGCACATCTGAGCACCTACCGGCTCTCAGACCCATAGAATGATGTCCTCAGAAGTAAAAAGGAACGAACAGGCCCCTAGGCACCTATCGGAACCATTGCTTTGGCTTCCAGGCATCTCTCCTCAGAGGCCTGGATTTCAATAACAGCATATGCCTGTTTCTTGACTCAACCATCAGAACAAATCTCATCTACACATGGGAAAATTGCACGAAGGAACTGTTTTGCAAGCCTCTCTTTAGGAGAAACCCTTCAGGGCCGCAGTGCCACCGCTTCATTCGAGGTCTCCAAAGACACAAAATCATATTGGGACACATCCCCGGGAGAGTCCATTTCAACTCAGTCCCCTCTGTTGCTCCCCCAGATCCAGCAGATCTATCCTGTCTTGTTGCTTGGAGACATTTTGAATGCGAGGTGGGCTACAATGCCATCCATCCTTATAACCCTGCTCGGAAACTTTGTCCTGGATCCAACCAGCAGGTCTTAAATGTCTGCAGAAGAATCTGTGCAGTTGGGAGCTTCTCACAACTCCCATCGTGGGAAAACCCCCATGGCCTCGTGATCCATCCCCCTTCAAGAAGGGGGCATCAGGGACAGAATGTCCAACCTGAGCTATCGTCTGATCCTCTCCCTGACTTCAGATGCACGAGATCTCGATTAAGGACTGTAGATTTGCCTGCCATATACTCACCCAGAAACCGAGGCCTAGCTTGGGTTCTCAGACTTCCGTCCTCAGACTACTGGCCCACAAGACCTCCAGTTTGGCAATCCAGAACTACAATGCAGCACTCTGCCTGCCCTCCAGAAGAAAAACATTGCCCTCTGGGGCTACCCAGAAACCCCAATGAGGATCAATCTGCACGGCATTCGGCTCTACCCATTATATATAGGCTGACCTGGACAGTAATGCCCTTTCTGACACAGCCGGAGCCTGGACATCCTGGCCCCACCCAGACAGCTGGCCACACACTGAGCACATCGGACCCACCATGGCCTTAGGTCATCATCTCTTCTCAACCTCGGTTTTTAGTCTTCAGAATCTAGACCTTATCTCCAATCACTACCCAGGTTTGAAAATGATGCAGAAATCAGAACTCTTTCCCCATGGCAAGAAAACTTGTGGTTGGCATGTTGTCCAAGATTCAGTGTAGTTGAAACCAGTGTGGCCCATGAGGCCCCGCCCATGCTTGCGGGCCCCATTGGTCACAAACACACATTGTGACCTTCGGCCTGAGCCCAGTCCTCAGGTAAGGCCTCTCAGTGGGCTGGATGGAGAGACAGCATCTTGGGCTTGCCATGCCCCTAGGACCCCAATTTTTAACCATAATGCGGGTTGTGCCTTCACTCTTCACCAGGGCTCTGCTTTGGAATTCCTCTTTTGGGGGAACCCCTGAGGTAACAAACATGAAAGGAGTCTTCCCATCTCACAGATTGTCGAAAAACAATTGGGATCGTGCAAATCCACAGAGAGCAAGATTCGTCAATGGCCATGAGGCCTCCCCAACATTCCACGGCCATCGCTGATACAAAATCCAGAGACAAAAGCCTGAGCACGCGCCTCAGACTCGCTCATTCTTCATATCTTGAAGAGTTCTTCAGATAAGAACCTACACGGCACTCGAATGCACCCAAAATATATAGTCTAACCTGGGCACTAATGCACTGTCTGACAACCTGAGCCCGGACCTCGTGACCAACACCCCCAGACAGCTGACCGCACACTGAGCACATCAGACCCGCCATGGCCTTAGGTCATCATCTCTTCCCTACCTCAGTTTCCAGGCTTCAGAACCTAGACCTTATCTCCAATCACTGCCCAGGGGTGACTGTGATGCAGAAATCAGAACTCTTCCTTACCCATGGCAAGAAACCTTGTGGTTGGCATGTTGTCCAACGTTCAGTGTAGGGGAAACCAGCATTCAACTTGATGCCCCGCCCATTCTTGAGTGCGACCAGGGTATAAACACGCATTGTGACCCTCAGCGTGAGTGCTGTCCTCTAGTACGTCCTCTCAGTGGCTGGACCATTAGATGTCATAATGGGCTTGACATGTCCCTAGGCCCAAATTTTTATCCAGATTTCTGGATGTCCAGTCGCCCTTCCCCAGGGATCTACACTGGAATCCCTCATTTGGTGGGACACCTGAGGTTGAAAAACAAAATAAAACAAAACATATCAACAACAACAGAACAACGGACTTCTTCCATCCCACAGAATGACCCGAAACACTTTGGATGGGGCCAAAGACCCAGAGAGAGTAAGACTCGTCATTTTCCCATGAAGTCACCCCGAAATTTCACGGTCATGAGTGACACGATATCCAGAGACAAAAACTTGAGCAAGAGCCTCACATTCGCCCTTTTTTCATATCCCGAAGAGTTCTCGTCATGGTCTGTAGATCAGTCCTGCCATACCTATGACCCGAAACATAAGCCGAGTTTATGTTTTCAGACAGCTGTCCAAACAGCCCTGGCCTACACACCCTACAGACTCAGGCCCCTGGAGCCAAACCTGACGACTCTGCTTGCCCTCTACAAGGGAATTGTATGTGCCCACTCCAATGGCCACAACCCTACTAATAGATAAAACCTCCAAAGTCCCTGAGGCCATCCCAATATTTGTGGCTTCCCAGGACAATCAGGGGCAATCTGGGCACATCTGAGCACCTACCGGCTCTCAGACCCATAGAATGATGTCCTCAGAAGTAAAAAGGAACGAACAGGCCCCTAGGCACCTATCGGAACCATTGCTTTGGCTTCCAGGCATCTCTCCTCAGAGGCCTGGATTTCAATAACAGCATATGCCTGTTTCTTGACTCAACCATCAGAACAAATCTCATCTACACATGGGAAAATTGCACGAAGGAACTGTTTGCAAGCCTCTCTTTAGGAGAACCCTTCAGGGCCGCAGTGCCACCGCTTCATTCGAGGTCTCCAAAGACACAAAATCATATTGGGACACATCCCCGGGAGAGTCCATTTCAACTCAGTCCCCTCTGTTGCTCCCCCAGATCCAGCAGATCTATCCTGTCTTGTTGCTTGGAGACATTTTGAATGCGAGGTGGGCTACAATGCCATCCATCCTTATAACCCTGCTCGGAAACTTGTCCTGGATCCAACCAGCAGGTCTTAAATGTCTGCAGAAGAATCTGTGCAGTTGGGAGCTTCTCACAACTCCCATCGTGGGAAAACCCCCATGGCCTCGTGATCCATCCCCCTTCAAGAAGGGGGCATCAGGGACAGAATGTCCAACCTGAGCTATCGTCTGATCCTCTCCCTGACTTCAGATGCACGAGATCTCGATTAAGGACTGTAGATTTGCCTGCCATATACTCACCCAGAAACCGAGGCCTAGCTTGGGTTCTCAGACTTCCGTCCTCAGACTACTGGCCCACAAGACCTCCAGTTTGGCAATCCAGAACTACAATGCAGCACTCTGCCTGCCCTCCAGAAGAAAAACATTGCCCTCTGGGGCTACCCAGAAACCCCAATGAGGATCAATCTGCACGGCATTCGGCTCTACCCATTATATATAGGCTGACCTGGACAGTAATGCCCTTTCTGACACAGCCGGAGCCTGGACATCCTGGCCCCACCCAGACAGCTGGCCACACACTGAGCACATCGGACCCACCATGGCCTTAGGTCATCATCTCTTCTCAACCTCGGTTTTTTAGTCTTCAGAATCTAGACCTTATCTCCAATCACTACCCAGGTTTGAAAATGATGCAGAAATCAGAACTCTTTCCCCATGGCAAGAAAACTTGTGGTTGGCATGTTGTCCAAGATTCAGTGTAGTTGAAACCAGTGTGGCCCATGAGGCCCCGCCCATGCTTGCGGGCCCCATTGGTCACAAACACACATTGTGACCTTCGGCCTGAGCCCAGTCCTCAGGTAAGGCCTCTCAGTGGCTGGATGGAGAGACAGCATCTTGGGCTTGCCATGCCCCTAGGACCCAATTTTTAACCATAATGCGGGTTGTGCCTTCACTCTTCACCAGGGCTCTGCTTTGGAATTCCTCTTTTGGTGGGACCCCTGAGGTAACAAACATGAAAGGAGTCTTCCCATCTCACAGATTGTCGAAAAACAATTGGGATCGTGCAAATCCACAGAGAGCAAGATTCGTCAATGGCCATGAGGCCTCCCCAACATTCCACGGCCATCGCTGATACAAAATCCAGAGACAAAAGCCTGAGCACGCGCCTCAGACTCGCTCATTCTTCATATCTTGAAGAGTTCTTCAGATAAGAACCTACACGGCACTCGAATGCACCCAAAATATATAGTCTAACCTGGGCACTAATGCACTGTCTGACAACCTGAGCCCGGACCTCGTGACCAACACCCAGACAGCTGACCGCACACTGAGCACATCAGACCCGCCATGGCCTTAGGTCATCATCTCTTCCCTACCTCAGTTTCCAGGCTTCAGAACCTAGACCTTATCTCCAATCACTGCCCAGGGGTGACTGTGATGCAGAAATCAGAACTCTTCCTTACCCATGGCAAGAAACCTTGTGGTTGGCATGTTGTCCAACGTTCAGTGTAGGGGAAACCAGCATTCAACTTGATGCCCCGCCCATTCTTGAGTGCGACCAGGGTATAAACACGCATTGTGACCCTCAGCGTGAGTGCTGTCCTCTAGTACGTCCTCTCAGTGGCTGGACCATTAGATGTCATAATGGGCTTGACATGTCCCTAGGCCCAAATTTTTATCCAGATTTCTGGATGTCCAGTCGCCCTTCCCCAGGGATCTACACTGGAATCCCTCATTTGGTGGGACACCTGAGGTTGAAAAACAAAATAAAACAAAACATATCAACAACAACAGAACAACGGACTTCTTCCATCCCACAGAATGACCCGAAACACTTTGGATGGGGCCAAAGACCCAGAGAGTAAGACTCGTCATTTTCCCATGAAGTCACCCCGAAATTTCACGGTCATGAGTGACACGATATCCAGAGACAAAAACTTGAGCAAGAGCCTCACATTCGCCCTTTTTTCATATCCCGAAGAGTTCTCGTCATGGTCTGTAGATCAGTCCTGCCATACCTATGACCCGAAACATAAGCCGAGTTTATGTTTTCAGACAGCTGTCCAAACAGCCCTGGCCTACACACCCTACAGACTCAGGCCCCTGGAGCCAAACCTGACGACTCTGCTTGCCCTCTACAAGGGAATTGTATGTGCCCCACTCCAATGGCCACAACCCTACTAATAGGATAAACCTCCAAAGTCCCTGAGGCCATCCCAATATTTGTGGCTTCCCAGGACAATCAGGGGCAATCTGGGCACATCTGAGCACCTACCGGCTCTCAGACCCATAGAATGATGTCCTCAGAAGTAAAAAGGAACGAACAGGCCCCTAGGCACCTATCGGAACCATTGCTTTGGCTTCCAGGCATCTCTCCTCAGAGGCCTGGATTTCAATAACAGCATATGCCTGTTTCTTGACTCAACCATCAGAACAAATCTCATCTACACATGGGAAAATTGCACGAAGGAACTGTTTGCAAGCCTCTCTTTAGGAGAACCCTTCAGGGCCGCAGTGCCCGCTTCATTCGAGGTCTCCAAAGACACAAAATCATATTGGGACACATCCCCGGGAGAGTCCATTTCAACTCAGTCCCCTCTGTTGCTCCCCCAGATCCAGCAGATCTATCCTGTCTTGTTGCTTGGAGACATTTTGAATGCGAGGTGGGCTACAATGCCATCCATCCTTATAACCCTGCTCGGAAACTTGTCCTGGATCCAACCAGCAGGTCTTAAATGTCTGCAGAAGAATCTGTGCAGTTGGGAGCTTCTCACAACTCCCATCGTGGGAAAACCCCCATGGCCTCGTGATCCATCCCCCTTCAAGAAGGGGGCATCAGGGACAGAATGTCCAACCTGAGCTATCGTCTGATCCTCTCCCTGACTTCAGATGCACGAGATCTCGATTAAGGACTGTAGATTTGCCTGCCATATACTCACCCAGAAACCGAGGCCTAGCTTGGGTTCTCAGACTTCCGTCCTCAGACTACTGGCCCACAAGACCTCCAGTTTGGCAATCCAGAACTACAATGCAGCACTCTGCCTGCCCTCCAGAAGAAAAACATTGCCCTCTGGGGCTACCCAGAAACCCCAATGAGGATCAATCTGCACGGCATTCGGCTCTACCCATTATATATAGGCTGACCTGGACAGTAATGCCCTTTCTGACACAGCCGGAGCCTGGACATCCTGGCCCCACCCAGACAGCTGGCCACACACTGAGCACATCGGACCCACCATGGCCTTAGGTCATCATCTCTCTTCTCAAACCTCGGTTTTTAGTCTTCAGAATCTAGACCTTATCTCCAATCACTACCCAGGTTTGAAAATGATGCAGAAATCAGAACTCTTTCCCCATGGCAAGAAAACTTGTGGTTGGCATGTTGTCCAAGATTCAGTGTAGTTGAAACCAGTGTGGCCCATGAGGCCCCGCCCATGCTTGCGGGCCCCATTGGTCACAAACACACATTGTGACCTTCGGCCTGAGCCCAGTCCTCAGGTAAGGCCTCTCAGTGGCTGGATGGAGAGACAGCATCTTGGGCTTGCCATGCCCCTAGGACCCAATTTTTAACCATAATGCGGGTTGTGCCTTCACTCTTCACCAGGGCTCTGCTTTGGAATTCCTCTTTTGGTGGGACCCCCTGAGGTAACAAACATGAAAGGAGTCTTCCCATCTCACAGATTGTCGAAAAACAATTGGGATCGTGCAAATCCACAGAGAGCAAGATTCGTCAATGGCCATGAGGCCTCCCCAACATTCCACGGCCATCGCTGATACAAAATCCAGAGACAAAAGCCTGAGCACGCGCCTCAGACTCGCTCATTCTTCATATCTTGAAGAGTTCTTCAGATAAGAACCTACACGGCACTCGAATGCACCCAAAATATATAGTCTAACCTGGGCACTAATGCACTGTCTGACAACCTGAGCCCGGACCTCGTGACCAACACCCAGACAGCTGACCGCACACTGAGCACATCAGACCCGCCATGGCCTTAGGTCATCATCTCTTCCCTACCTCAGTTTCCAGGCTTCAGAACCTAGACCTTATCTCCAATCACTGCCCAGGGGTGACTGTGATGCAGAAATCAGAACTCTTCCTTACCCATGGCAAGAAACCTTGTGGTTGGCATGTTGTCCAACGTTCAGTGTAGGGGAAACCAGCATTCAACTTGATGCCCCCGCCCATTCTTGAGTGCGACCAGGGTATAAACACGCATTGTGACCCTCAGCGTGAGTGCTGTCCTCTAGTACGTCCTCTCAGTGGCTGGACCATTAGATGTCATAATGGGCTTGACATGTCCCTAGGCCCAAATTTTTATCCAGATTTCTGGATGTCCAGTCGCCCTTCCCCAGGGATCTACACTGGAATCCCTCATTTGGTGGGACACCTGAGGTTGAAAAACAAAATAAAACAAAACATATCAACAACAACAGAACAACGGACTTCTTCCATCCCACAGAATGACCCGAAACACTTTGGATGGGGCCAAAGACCCAGAGAGTAAGACTCGTCATTTTCCCATGAAGTCACCCCGAAATTTCACGGTCATGAGTGACACGATATCCAGAGACAAAAACTTGAGCAAGAGCCTCACATTCGCCCTTTTTTCATATCCCGAAGAGTTCTCGTCATGGTCTGTAGATCAGTCCTGCCATACCTATGACCCGAAACATAAGCCGAGTTTATGTTTTCAGACAGCTGTCCAAACAGCCCTGGCCTACACACCCTACAGACTCAGGCCCCTGGAGCCAAACCTGACGACTCTGCTTGCCCTCTACAAGGGAATTGTATGTGCCCACTCCAATGGCCACAACCCTACTAATAGGATAAACCTCCAAAGTCCCTGAGGCCATCCCAATATTTGTGGCTTCCCAGGACAATCAGGGGCAATCTGGGCACATCTGAGCACCTACCGGCTCTCAGACCCATAGAATGATGTCCTCAGAAGTAAAAAGGAACGAACAGGCCCCTAGGCACCTATCGGAACCATTGCTTTGGCTTCCAGGCATCTCTCCTCAGAGGCCTGGATTTCAATAACAGCATATGCCTGTTTCTTGACTCAACCATCAGAACAAATCTCATCTACACATGGGAAAATTGCACGAAGGAACTGTTTGCAAGCCTCTCTTTAGGAGAACCCTTCAGGGCCGCAGTGCCACCGCTTCATTCGAGGTCTCCAAAGACACAAAATCATATTGGGACACATCCCCGGGAGAGTCCATTTCAACTCAGTCCCCTCTGTTGCTCCCCCAGATCCAGCAGATCTATCCTGTCTTGTTGCTTGGAGACATTTTGAATGCGAGGTGGGCTACAATGCCATCCATCCTTATAACCCTGCTCGGAAACTTGTCCTGGATCCAACCAGCAGGTCTTAAATGTCTGCAGAAGAATCTGTGCAGTTGGGAGCTTCTCACAACTCCCATCGTGGGAAAACCCCCATGGCCTCGTGATCCATCCCCCTTCAAGAAGGGGGCATCAGGGACAGAATGTCCAACCTGAGCTATCGTCTGATCCTCTCCCTGACTTCAGATGCACGAGATCTCGATTAAGGACTGTAGATTTGCCTGCCATATACTCACCCAGAAACCGAGGCCTAGCTTGGGTTCTCAGACTTCCGTCCTCAGACTACTGGCCCACAAGACCTCCAGTTTGGCAATCCAGAACTACAATGCAGCACTCTGCCTGCCCTCCAGAAGAAAAACATTGCCCTCTGGGGCTACCCAGAAACCCCAATGAGGATCAATCTGCACGGCATTCGGCTCTACCCATTATATATAGGCTGACCTGGACAGTAATGCCCTTTCTGACACAGCCGGAGCCTGGACATCCTGGCCCCACCCAGACAGCTGGCCACACACTGAGCACATCGGACCCACCATGGCCTTAGGTCATCATCTCTTCTCAACCTCGGTTTTTAGTCTTCAGAATCTAGACCTTATCTCCAATCACTACCCAGGTTTGAAAATGATGCAGAAATCAGAACTCTTTCCCCATGGCAAGAAAACTTGTGGTTGGCATGTTGTCCAAGATTCAGTGTAGTTGAAACCAGTGTGGCCCATGAGGCCCCGCCCATGCTTGCGGGCCCCATTGGTCACAAACACACATTGTGACCTTCGGCCTGAGCCCAGTCCTCAGGTAAGGCCTCTCAGTGGCTGGATGGAGAGACAGCATCTTGGGCTTGCCATGCCCCTAGGACCCAATTTTTAACCATAATGCGGGTTGTGCCTTCACTCTTCACCAGGGCTCTGCTTTGGAATTCCTCTTTTGGTGGGACCCCTGAGGTAACAAACATGAAAGGAGTCTTCCCATCTCACAGATTGTCGAAAAACAATTGGGATCGTGCAAATCCACAGAGAGCAAGATTCGTCAATGGCCATGAGGCCTCCCCAACATTCCACGGCCATCGCTGATACAAAATCCAGAGACAAAAGCCTGAGCACGCGCCTCAGACTCGCTCATTCTTCATATCTTGAAGAGTTCTTCAGATAAGAACCTACACGGCACTCGAATGCACCCAAAATATATAGTCTAACCTGGGCACTAATGCACTGTCTGACAACCTGAGCCCGGACCTCGTGACCAACACCCAGACAGCTGACCGCACACTGAGCACATCAGACCCGCCATGGCCTTAGGTCATCATCTCTTCCCTACCTCAGTTTCCAGGCTTCAGAACCTAGACCTTATCTCCAATCACTGCCCAGGGGTGACTGTGATGCAGAAATCAGAACTCTTCCTTACCCATGGCAAGAAACCTTGTGGTTGGCATGTTGTCCAACGTTCAGTGTAGGGGAAACCAGCATTCAACTTGATGCCCCGCCCATTCTTGAGTGCGACCAGGGTATAAACACGCATTGTGACCCTCAGCGTGAGTGCTGTCCTCTAGTACGTCCTCTCAGTGGCTGGACCATTAGATGTCATAATGGGCTTGACATGTCCCTAGGCCCAAATTTTTATCCAGATTTCTGGATGTCCAGTCGCCCTTCCCCAGGGATCTACACTGGAATCCCTCATTTGGTGGGACACCTGAGGTTGAAAAACAAAATAAAACAAAACATATCAACAACAACAGAACAACGGACTTCTTCCATCCCACAGAATGACCCGAAACACTTTGGATGGGGCCAAAGACCCAGAGAGTAAGACTCGTCATTTTCCCATGAAGTCACCCCGAAATTTCACGGTCATGAGTGACACGATATCCAGAGACAAAAACTTGAGCAAGAGCCTCACATTCGCCCTTTTTTCATATCCCGAAGAGTTCTCGTCATGGTCTGTAGATCAGTCCTGCCATACCTATGACCCGAAACATAAGCCGAGTTTATGTTTTCAGACAGCTGTCCAAACAGCCCCCTGGCCTACACACCCTACAGACTCAGGCCCCTGGAGCCAAACCTGACGACTCTGCTTGCCCTCTACAAGGGAATTGTATGTGCCCACTCCAATGGCCACAACCCTACTAATAGGATAAACCTCCAAAGTCCCTGAGGCCATCCCAATATTTGTGGCTTCCCAGGACAATCAGGGGCAATCTGGGCACATCTGAGCACCTACCGGCTCTCAGACCCATAGAATGATGTCCTCAGAAGTAAAAAGGAACGAACAGGCCCCTAGGCACCTATCGGAACCATTGCTTTGGCTTCCAGGCATCTCTCCTCAGAGGCCTGGATTTCAATAACAGCATATGCCTGTTTCTTGACTCAACCATCAGAACAAATCTCATCTACACATGGGAAAATTGCACGAAGGAACTGTTTGCAAGCCTCTCTTTAGGAGAACCCTTCAGGGCCGCAGTGCCACCGCTTCATTCGAGGTCTCCAAAGACACAAAATCATATTGGGACACATCCCCGGGAGAGTCCATTTCAACTCAGTCCCCTCTGTTGCTCCCCCAGATCCAGCAGATCTATCCTGTCTTGTTGCTTGGAGACATTTTGAATGCGAGGTGGGCTACAATGCCATCCATCCTTATAACCCTGCTCGGAAACTTGTCCTGGATCCAACCAGCAGGTCTTAAATGTCTGCAGAAGAATCTGTGCAGTTGGGAGCTTCTCACAACTCCCATCGTGGGAAAACCCCCATGGCCTCGTGATCCATCCCCCTTCAAGAAGGGGGCATCAGGGACAGAATGTCCAACCTGAGCTATCGTCTGATCCTCTCCCTGACTTCAGATGCACGAGATCTCGATTAAGGACTGTAGATTTGCCTGCCATATACTCACCCAGAAACCGAGGCCTAGCTTGGGTTCTCAGACTTCCGTCCTCAGACTACTGGCCCACAAGACCTCCAGTTTGGCAATCCAGAACTACAATGCAGCACTCTGCCTGCCCTCCAGAAGAAAAACATTGCCCTCTGGGGCTACCCAGAAACCCCAATGAGGATCAATCTGCACGGCATTCGGCTCTACCCATTATATATAGGCTGACCTGGACAGTAATGCCCTTTCTGACACAGCCGGAGCCTGGACATCCTGGCCCCACCCAGACAGCTGGCCACACACTGAGCACATCGGACCCACCATGGCCTTAGGTCATCATCTCTTCTCAACCTCGGTTTTTAGTCTTCAGAATCTAGACCTTATCTCCAATCACTACCCAGGTTTGAAAATGATGCAGAAATCAGAACTCTTTCCCCATGGCAAGAAAACTTGTGGTTGGCATGTTGTCCAAGATTCAGTGTAGTTGAAACCAGTGTGGCCCATGAGGCCCCGCCCATGCTTGCGGGCCCCCATTGGTCACAAACACACATTGTGACCTTCGGCCTGAGCCCAGTCCTCAGGTAAGGCCTCTCAGTGGCTGGATGGAGAGACAGCATCTTGGGCTTGCCATGCCCCTAGGACCCAATTTTTAACCATAATGCGGGTTGTGCCTTCACTCTTCACCAGGGCTCTGCTTTGGAATTCCTCTTTTGGTGGGACCCCTGAGGTAACAAACATGAAAGGAGTCTTCCCATCTCACAGATTGTCGAAAAACAATTGGGATCGTGCAAATCCACAGAGAGCAAGATTCGTCAATGGCCATGAGGCCTCCCCAACATTCCACGGCCATCGCTGATACAAAATCCAGAGACAAAAGCCTGAGCACGCGCCTCAGACTCGCTCATTCTTCATATCTTGAAGAGTTCTTCAGATAAGAACCTACACGGCACTCGAATGCACCCAAAATATATAGTCTAACCTGGGCACTAATGCACTGTCTGACAACCTGAGCCCGGACCTCGTGACCAACACCCAGACAGCTGACCGCACACTGAGCACATCAGACCCGCCATGGCCTTAGGTCATCATCTCTTCCCTACCTCAGTTTCCAGGCTTCAGAACCTAGACCTTATCTCCAATCACTGCCCAGGGGTGACTGTGATGCAGAAATCAGAACTCTTCCTTACCCATGGCAAGAAACCTTGTGGTTGGCATGTTGTCCAACGTTCAGTGTAGGGGAAACCAGCATTCAACTTGATGCCCCGCCCATTCTTGAGTGCGACCAGGGTATAAACACGCATTGTGACCCTCAGCGTGAGTGCTGTCCTCTAGTACGTCCTCTCAGTGGCTGGACCATTAGATGTCATAATGGGCTTGACATGTCCCTAGGCCCAAATTTTTATCCAGATTTCTGGATGTCCAGTCGCCCTTCCCCAGGGATCTACACTGGAATCCCTCATTTGGTGGGACACCTGAGGTTGAAAAACAAAATAAAACAAAACATATCAACAACAACAGAACAACGGACTTCTTCCATCCCACAGAATGACCCGAAACACTTTGGATGGGGCCAAAGACCCAGAGAGTAAGACTCGTCATTTTCCCATGAAGTCACCCCGAAATTTCACGGTCATGAGTGACACGATATCCAGAGACAAAAACTTGAGCAAGAGCCTCACATTCGCCCTTTTTTCATATCCCGAAGAGTTCTCGTCATGGTCTGTAGATCAGTCCTGCCATACCTATGACCCGAAACATAAGCCGAGTTTATGTTTTCAGACAGCTGTCCAAACAGCCCTGGCCTACACACCCTACAGACTCAGGCCCCTGGAGCCAAACCTGACGACTCTGCTTGCCCTCTACAAGGGAATTGTATGTGCCCACTCCAATGGCCACAACCCTACTAATAGGATAAACCTCCAAAGTCCCTGAGGCCATCCCAATATTTGTGGCTTCCCAGGACAATCAGGGGCAATCTGGGCACATCTGAGCACCTACCGGCTCTCAGACCCATAGAATGATGTCCTCAGAAGTAAAAAGGAACGAACAGGCCCCTAGGCACCTATCGGAACCATTGCTTTGGCTTCCAGGCATCTCTCCTCAGAGGCCTGGATTTCAATAACAGCATATGCCTGTTTCTTGACTCAACCATCAGAACAAATCTCATCTACACATGGGAAAATTGCACGAAGGAACTGTTTGCAAGCCTCTCTTTAGGAGAACCCTTCAGGGCCGCAGTGCCACCGCTTCATTCGAGGTCTCCAAAGACACAAAATCATATTGGGACACATCCCCGGGAGAGTCCATTTCAACTCAGTCCCCTCTGTTGCTCCCCCAGATCCAGCAGATCTATCCTGTCTTGTTGCTTGGAGACATTTTGAATGCGAGGTGGGCTACAATGCCATCCATCCTTATAACCCTGCTCGGAAACTTGTCCTGGATCCAACCAGCAGGTCTTAAATGTCTGCAGAAGAATCTGTGCAGTTGGGAGCTTCTCACAACTCCCATCGTGGGAAAACCCCCATGGCCTCGTGATCCATCCCCCTTCAAGAAGGGGGCATCAGGGACAGAATGTCCAACCTGAGCTATCGTCTGATCCTCTCCCTGACTTCAGATGCACGAGATCTCGATTAAGGACTGTAGATTTGCCTGCCATATACTCACCCAGAAACCGAGGCCTAGCTTGGGTTCTCAGACTTCCGTCCTCAGACTACTGGCCCACAAGACCTCCAGTTTGGCAATCCAGAACTACAATGCAGCACTCTGCCTGCCCTCCAGAAGAAAAAAACATTGCCCTCTGGGGCTACCCAGAAACCCCAATGAGGATCAATCTGCACGGCATTCGGCTCTACCCATTATATATAGGCTGACCTGGACAGTAATGCCCTTTCTGACACAGCCGGAGCCTGGACATCCTGGCCCCACCCAGACAGCTGGCCACACACTGAGCACATCGGACCCACCATGGCCTTAGGTCATCATCTCTTCTCAACCTCGGTTTTTTAGTCTTCAGAATCTAGACCTTATCTCCAATCACTACCCAGGTTTGAAAATGATGCAGAAATCAGAACTCTTTCCCCATGGCAAGAAAACTTGTGGTTGGCATGTTGTCCAAGATTCAGTGTAGTTGAAACCAGTGTGGCCCATGAGGCCCCGCCCATGCTTGCGGGCCCCATTGGTCACAAACACACATTGTGACCTTCGGCCTGAGCCCAGTCCTCAGGTAAGGCCTCTCAGTGGCTGGATGGAGAGACAGCATCTTGGGCTTGCCATGCCCCTAGGACCCAATTTTTAACCATAATGCGGGTTGTGCCTTCACTCTTCACCAGGGCTCTGCTTTGGAATTCCTCTTTTGGTGGGACCCCTGAGGTAACAAACATGAAAGGAGTCTTCCCATCTCACAGATTGTCGAAAAACAATTGGGATCGTGCAAATCCACAGAGAGCAAGATTCGTCAATGGCCATGAGGCCTCCCCAACATTCCACGGCCATCGCTGATACAAAATCCAGAGACAAAAGCCTGAGCACGCGCCTCAGACTCGCTCATTCTTCATATCTTGAAGAGTTCTTCAGATAAGAACCTACACGGCACTCGAATGCACCCAAAATATATAGTCTAACCTGGGCACTAATGCACTGTCTGACAACCTGAGCCCGGACCTCGTGACCAACACCCAGACAGCTGACCGCACACTGAGCACATCAGACCCGCCATGGCCTTAGGTCATCATCTCTTCCCTACCTCAGTTTCCAGGCTTCAGAACCTAGACCTTATCTCCAATCACTGCCCAGGGGTGACTGTGATGCAGAAATCAGAACTCTTCCTTACCCATGGCAAGAAACCTTGTGGTTGGCATGTTGTCCAACGTTCAGTGTAGGGGAAACCAGCATTCAACTTGATGCCCCGCCCATTCTTGAGTGCGACCAGGGTATAAACACGCATTGTGACCCTCAGCGTGAGTGCTGTCCTCTAGTACGTCCTCTCAGTGGCTGGACCATTAGATGTCATAATGGGCTTGACATGTCCCTAGGCCCAAATTTTTATCCAGATTTCTGGATGTCCAGTCGCCCTTCCCCAGGGATCTACACTGGAATCCCTCATTTGGTGGGACACCTGAGGTTGAAAAACAAAATAAAACAAAACATATCAACAACAACAGAACAACGGACTTCTTCCATCCCACAGAATGACCCGAAACACTTTGGATGGGGCCAAAGACCCAGAGAGTAAGACTCGTCATTTTCCCATGAAGTCACCCCGAAATTTCACGGTCATGAGTGACACGATATCCAGAGACAAAAACTTGAGCAAGAGCCTCACATTCGCCCTTTTTTCATATCCCGAAGAGTTCTCGTCATGGTCTGTAGATCAGTCCTGCCATACCTATGACCCGAAACATAAGCCGAGTTTATGTTTTCAGACAGCTGTCCAAACAGCCCTGGCCTACACACCCTACAGACTCAGGCCCCTGGAGCCAAACCTGACGACTCTGCTTGCCCTCTACAAGGGAATTGTATGTGCCCACTCCAATGGCCACAACCCTACTAATAGGATAAACCTCCAAAGTCCCTGAGGCCATCCCAATATTTGTGGCTTCCCAGGACAATCAGGGGCAATCTGGGCACATCTGAGCACCTACCGGCTCTCAGACCCATAGAATGATGTCCTCAGAAGTAAAAAGGAACGAACAGGCCCCTAGGCACCTATCGGAACCATTGCTTTGGCTTCCAGGCATCTCTCCTCAGAGGCCTGGATTTCAATAACAGCATATGCCTGTTTCTTGACTCAACCATCAGAACAAATCTCATCTACACATGGGAAAATTGCACGAAGGAACTGTTTGCAAGCCTCTCTTTAGGAGAACCCTTCAGGGCCGCAGTGCCACCGCTTCATTCGAGGTCTCCAAAGACACAAAATCATATTGGGACACATCCCCGGGAGAGTCCATTTCAACTCAGTCCCCTCTGTTGCTCCCCCCAGATCCAGCAGATCTATCCTGTCTTGTTGCTTGGAGACATTTTGAATGCGAGGTGGGCTACAATGCCATCCATCCTTATAACCCTGCTCGGAAACTTGTCCTGGATCCAACCAGCAGGTCTTAAATGTCTGCAGAAGAATCTGTGCAGTTGGGAGCTTCTCACAACTCCCATCGTGGGAAAACCCCCCATGGCCTCGTGATCCATCCCCCTTCAAGAAGGGGGCATCAGGGACAGAATGTCCAACCTGAGCTATCGTCTGATCCTCTCCCTGACTTCAGATGCACGAGATCTCGATTAAGGACTGTAGATTTGCCTGCCATATACTCACCCAGAAACCGAGGCCTAGCTTGGGTTCTCAGACTTCCGTCCTCAGACTACTGGCCCACAAGACCTCCAGTTTGGCAATCCAGAACTACAATGCAGCACTCTGCCTGCCCTCCAGAAGAAAAACATTGCCCTCTGGGGCTACCCAGAAACCCCAATGAGGATCAATCTGCACGGCATTCGGCTCTACCCATTATATATAGGCTGACCTGGACAGTAATGCCCTTTCTGACACAGCCGGAGCCTGGACATCCTGGCCCCACCCAGACAGCTGGCCACACACTGAGCACATCGGACCCACCATGGCCTTAGGTCATCATCTCTTCTCAACCTCGGTTTTTAGTCTTCAGAATCTAGACCTTATCTCCAATCACTACCCAGGTTTGAAAATGATGCAGAAATCAGAACTCTTTCCCCATGGCAAGAAAACTTGTGGTTGGCATGTTGTCCAAGATTCAGTGTAGTTGAAACCAGTGTGGCCCATGAGGCCCCGCCCATGCTTGCGGGCCCCATTGGTCACAAACACACATTGTGACCTTCGGCCTGAGCCCAGTCCTCAGGTAAGGCCTCTCAGTGGCTGGATGGAGAGACAGCATCTTGGGCTTGCCATGCCCCTAGGACCCAATTTTTAACCATAATGCGGGTTGTGCCTTCACTCTTCACCAGGGCTCTGCTTTGGAATTCCTCTTTTGGTGGGACCCCTGAGGGTAACAAACATGAAAGGAGTCTTCCCATCTCACAGATTGTCGAAAAACAATTGGGATCGTGCAAATCCACAGAGAGCAAGATTCGTCAATGGCCATGAGGCCTCCCCAACATTCCACGGCCATCGCTGATACAAAATCCAGAGACAAAAGCCTGAGCACGCGCCTCAGACTCGCTCATTCTTCATATCTTGAAGAGTTCTTCAGATAAGAACCTACACGGCACTCGAATGCACCCCAAAATATATAGTCTAACCTGGGCACTAATGCACTGTCTGACAACCTGAGCCCGGACCTCGTGACCAACACCCAGACAGCTGACCGCACACTGAGCACATCAGACCCGCCATGGCCTTAGGTCATCATCTCTTCCCTACCTCAGTTTCCAGGCTTCAGAACCTAGACCTTATCTCCAATCACTGCCCAGGGGTGACTGTGATGCAGAAATCAGAACTCTTCCTTACCCATGGCAAGAAACCTTGTGGTTGGCATGTTGTCCAACGTTCAGTGTAGGGGAAACCCAGCATTCAACTTGATGCCCCGCCCATTCTTGAGTGCGACCAGGGTATAAACACGCATTGTGACCCTCAGCGTGAGTGCTGTCCTCTAGTACGTCCTCTCAGTGGCTGGACCATTAGATGTCATAATGGGCTTGACATGTCCCTAGGCCCAAATTTTTATCCAGATTTCTGGATGTCCAGTCGCCCTTCCCCCAGGGATCTACACTGGAATCCCTCATTTGGTGGGACACCTGAGGTTGAAAAACAAAATAAAACAAAAACATATCAACAACAACAGAACAACGGACTTCTTCCATCCCACAGAATGACCCGAAACACTTTGGATGGGGCCAAAGACCCAGAGAGTAAGACTCGTCATTTTCCCATGAAGTCACCCCGAAATTTCACGGTCATGAGTGACACGATATCCAGAGACAAAAACTTGAGCAAGAGCCTCACATTCGCCCTTTTTTCATATCCCGAAGAGTTCTCGTCATGGTCTGTAGATCAGTCCTGCCATACCTATGACCCGAAACATAAGCCGAGTTTATGTTTTCAGACAGCTGTCCAAACAGCCCTGGCCTACACACCCTACAGACTCAGGCCCCTGGAGCCAAACCTGACGACTCTGCTTGCCCTCTACAAGGGAATTGTATGTGCCCACTCCAATGGCCACAACCCTACTAATAGGATAAACCTCCAAAGTCCCTGAGGCCATCCCAATATTTGTGGCTTCCCAGGACAATCAGGGGCAATCTGGGCACATCTGAGCACCTACCGGCTCTCAGACCCATAGAATGATGTCCTCAGAAGTAAAAAGGAACGAACAGGCCCCTAGGCACCTATCGGAACCATTGCTTTGGCTTCCAGGCATCTCTCCTCAGAGGCCTGGATTTCAATAACAGCATATGCCTGTTTCTTGA
Source organism: Mustela putorius furo (assembly GCF_011764305.1). Classification (NCBI taxonomy): domain Eukaryota; kingdom Metazoa; phylum Chordata; class Mammalia; order Carnivora; family Mustelidae; genus Mustela; species Mustela putorius. The sequence continues at coordinate 54,652 of NW_025422252.1, read as the reverse complement.
CTCAACCATCAGAACAAATCTCATCTACACATGGGAAAATTGCACGAAGGAACTGTTTGCAAGCCTCTCTTTAGGAGAACCCTTCAGGGCCGCAGTGCCACCGCTTCATTCGAGGTCTCCAAAGACACAAAATCATATTGGGACACATCCCCGGGAGAGTCCATTTCAACTCAGTCCCCTCTGTTGCTCCCCCAGATCCAGCAGATCTATCCTGTCTTGTTGCTTGGAGACATTTTGAATGCGAGGTGGGCTACAATGCCATCCATCCTTATAACCCTGCTCGGAAAAACTTGTCCTGGATCCAACCAGCAGGTCTTAAATGTCTGCAGAAGAATCTGTGCAGTTGGGAGCTTCTCACAACTCCCATCGTGGGAAAACCCCCATGGCCTCGTGATCCATCCCCCTTCAAGAAGGGGGCATCAGGGACAGAATGTCCAACCTGAGCTATCGTCTGATCCTCTCCCTGACTTCAGATGCACGAGATCTCGATTAAGGACTGTAGATTTGCCTGCCATATACTCACCCCAAACCGAGGCCTAGCTTGGGTTCTCAGACTTCTCGTCCTCAGACTACTGGCCCACAAGACCTCCAGTTTGGCAATCCAGAACTACAATGCAGCACTCTGCCTGCCCTCCAGAAGAAAAACATTGCCCTCTGGGGCTACCCAGAAGCCCCAATGAGGATCAATCTGCACGGCATTCGGCTCTACCCATTATATATAGGCTGACCTGGACAGTAATGCCCTTTCTGACACAGCCGGAGCCTGGACATCCTGGCCCCACCCAGACAGCTGGCCACACACTGAGCACATCGGACCCACCATGGCCTTAGGTCATCATCTCTTCTCAACCTCGGTTTTTAGTCTTCAGAATCTAGACCTTATCTCCAATCACTACCCAGGTTTGAAAATGATGCAGAAATCAGAACTCTTTCCCCATGGCAAGAAAAACTTGTGGTTGGCATGTTGTCCAAGATTCAGTGTAGTTGAAACCAGTGTGGCCCATGAGGCCCCGCCCATGCTTGCGGGCCCCCATTGGTCACAAACACACATTGTGACCTTCGGCCTGAGCCCAGTCCTCAGGTAAGGCCTCTCAGTGGCTGGATGGAGAGACAGCATCTTGGGCTTGCCATGCCCCTAGGACCCAATTTTTAACCATAATGCGGGTTGTGCCTTCACTCTTCACCAGGGCTCTGCTTTGGAATTCCTCTTTTGGTGGGACCCCTGAGGTAACAAACATGAAAGGAGTCTTCCCATCTCACAGATTGTCGAAAAAACAATTGGGATCGTGCAAATCCACAGAGAGCAAGATTCGTCAATGGCCATGAGGCCTCCCCAACATTCCACGGCCATCGCTGATACAAAATCCAGAGACAAAAGCCTGAGCACGCGCCTCAGACTCGCTCATTCTTCATATCTTGAAGAGTTCTTCAGATAAGAACCTACACGGCACTCGAATGCACCCAAAATATATAGTCTAACCTGGGCACTAATGCACTGTCTGACAACCTGAGCCCGGACCTCGTGACCAACACCCAGACAGCTGACCGCACACTGAGCACATCAGACCCGCCATGGCCTTAGGTCATCATCTCTTCCCCTACCTCAGTTTCCAGGCTTCAGAACCTAGACCTTATCTCCAATCACTGCCCAGGGGTGACTGTGATGCAGAAATCAGAACTCTTCCTTACCCATGGCAAGAAACCTTGTGGTTGGCATGTTGTCCAACGTTCAGTGTAGGGGAAACCAGCATTCAACTTGATGCCCCGCCCATTCTTGAGTGCGACCAGGGTATAAACACGCATTGTGACCCTCAGCGTGAGTGCTGTCCTCTAGTACGTCCTCTCAGTGGCTGGACCATTAGATGTCATAATGGGCTTGACATGTCCCTAGGCCCAAATTTTTATCCAGATTTCTGGATGTCCAGTCGCCCTTCCCCAGGGATCTACACTGGAATCCCTCATTTGGTGGGACACCTGAGGTTGAAAAACAAAATAAAACAAAACATATCAACAACAACAGAACAACGGACTTCTTCCATCCCACAGAATGACCCGAAACACTTTGGATGGGGCCAAAGACCCCAGAGAGTAAGACTCGTCATTTTCCCATGAAGTCACCCCGAAATTTCACGGTCATGAGTGACACGATATCCAGAGACAAAAACTTGAGCAAGAGCCTCACATTCGCCCTTTTTTCATATCCCGAAGAGTTCTCGTCATGGTCTGTAGATCAGTCCTGCCATACCTATGACCCGAAACATAAGCCGAGTTTATGTTTTTCAGACAGCTGTCCAAACAGCCCTGGCCTACACACCCTACAGACTCAGGCCCCTGGAGCCAAACCTGACGACTCTGCTTGCCCTCTACAAGGGAATTGTATGTGCCCACTCCAATGGCCACAACCCTACTAATAGGATAAACCTCCAAAGTCCCTGAGGCCATCCCAATATTTGTGGCTTCCCAGGACAATCAGGGGCAATCTGGGCACATCTGAGCACCTACCGGCTCTCAGACCCATAGAATGATGTCCTCAGAAGTAAAAAGGAACGAAACAGGCCCCCTAGGCACCTATCGGAACCATTGCTTTGGCTTCCAGGCATCTCTCCTCAGAGGCCTGGATTTCAATAACAGCATATGCCTGTTTCTTGACTCAACCATCAGAACAAATCTCATCTACACATGGGAAAAATTGCACGAAGGAAACTGTTTGCAAGCCTCTCTTTAGGAGAACCCTTCAGGGCCGCAGTGCCACCGCTTCATTCGAGGTCTCCAAAGACACAAAATCATATTGGGACACATCCCCGGGAGAGTCCATTTCAACTCAGTCCCCTCTGTTGCTCCCCCAGATCCAGCAGATCTATCCTGTCTTGTTGCTTGGAGACATTTTGAATGCGAGGTGGGCTACAATGCCATCCATCCTTATAACCCTGCTCGGAAACTTGTCCTGGATCCAACCAGCAGGTCTTAAATGTCTGCAGAAGAATCTGTGCAGTTGGGAGCTTCTCACAACTCCCATCGTGGGAAAACCCCCATGGCCTCGTGATCCATCCCCCTTCAAGAAGGGGGGCATCAGGGACAGAATGTCCAACCTGAGCTATCGTCTGATCCTCTCCCTGACTTCAGATGCACGAGATCTCGATTAAGGACTGTAGATTTGCCTGCCATATACTCACCCAGAAACCGAGGCCTAGCTTGGGTTCTCAGACTTCCGTCCTCAGACTACTGGCCCACAAGACCTCCAGTTTGGCAATCCAGAACTACAATGCAGCACTCTGCCTGCCCTCCAGAAGAAAAAACATTGCCCTCTGGGGCTACCCAGAAGCCCCAATGAGGATCAATCTGCACGGCATTCGGCTCTACCCATTATATATAGGCTGACCTGGACAGTAATGCCCTTTCTGACACAGCCGGAGCCTGGACATCCTGGCCCCACCCAGACAGCTGGCCACACACTGAGCACATCGGACCCACCATGGCCTTAGGTCATCATCTCTTCTCAACCTCGGTTTTTAGTCTTCAGAATCTAGACCTTATCTCCAATCACTACCCAGGTTTGAAAATGATGCAGAAATCAGAACTCTTTCCCCATGGCAAGAAAAAAATTCTTGTGGTTGGCATGTTGTCCAAGATTCAGTGTAGTTGAAACCAGTGTGGCCCATGAGGCCCCGCCCATGCTTGCGGGCCCCATTGGTCACAAACACACATTGTGACCTTCGGCCTGAGCCCAGTCCTCAGGTAAGGCCTCTCAGTGGCTGGATGGAGAGACAGCATCTTGGGCTTGCCATGCCCCTAGGACCCAATTTTTAACCATAATGCGGGTTGTGCCTTCACTCTTCACCAGGGCTCTGCTTTGGAATTCCTCTTTTGGTGGGACCCCTGAGGTAACAAAACATGAAAGGAGTCTTCCCATCTCACAGATTGTCGAAAAACAATTGGGATCGTGCAAATCCACAGAGAGCAAGATTCGTCAATGGCCATGAGGCCTCCCCAACATTCCACGGCCATCGCTGATACAAAATCCAGAGACAAAAGCCTGAGCACGCGCCTCAGACTCGCTCATTCTTCATATCTTGAAGAGTTCTTCAGATAAGAACCTACACGGCACTCGAATGCACCCAAAATATATAGTCTAACCTGGGCACTAATGCACTGTCTGACAACCTGAGCCCGGACCTCGTGACCAACACCCAGACAGCTGACCGCACACTGAGCACATCAGACCCGCCATGGCCTTAGGTCATCATCTCTTCCCTACCTCAGTTTCCAGGCTTCAGAACCTAGACCTTATCTCCAATCACTGCCCAGGGGTGACTGTGATGCAGAAATCAGAACTCTTCCTTACCCATGGCAAGAAACCTTGTGGTTGGCATGTTGTCCAACGTTCAGTGTAGGGGAAACCAGCATTCAACTTGATGCCCCGCCCATTCTTGAGTGCGACCAGGGTATAAACACGCATTGTGACCCTCAGCGTGAGTGCTGTCCTCTAGTACGTCCTCTCAGTGGCTGGACCATTAGATGTCATAATGGGCTTGACATGTCCCTAGGCCCAAATTTTTATCCAGATTTCTGGATGTCCAGTCGCCCTTCCCCAGGGATCTACACTGGAATCCCTCATTTGGTGGGACACCTGAGGTTGAAAAACAAAATAAAACAAAACATATCAACAACAACAGAACAACGGACTTCTTCCATCCCACAGAATGACCCGAAACACTTTGGATGGGGCCAAAGACCCAGAGAGTAAGACTCGTCATTTTCCCATGAAGTCACCCCGAAATTTCACGGTCATGAGTGACACGATATCCAGAGACAAAAACTTGAGCAAGAGCCTCACATTCGCCCTTTTTTTTTCATATCCCGAAGAGTTCTCGTCATGGTCTGTAGATCAGTCCTGCCATACCTATGACCCGAAACATAAGCCGAGTTTATGTTTTCAGACAGCTGTCCAAACAGCCCTGGCCTACACACCCTACAGACTCAGGCCCCTGGAGCCAAACCTGACGACTCTGCTTGCCCTCTACAAGGGAATTGTATGTGCCCACTCCAGTGGCCACAACCCTACTAATAGGATAAACCTCCAAAGTCCCTGAGGCCATCCCAATATTTGTGGCTTCCCAGGACAATCAGGGGCAATCTGGGCACATCTGAGCACCTACCGGCTCTCAGACCCATAGAATGATGTCCTCAGAAGTAAAAAGGAACGAACAGGCCCCTAGGCACCTATCGGAACCATTGCTTTGGCTTCCAGGCATCTCTCCTCAGAGGCCTGGATTTCAATAACAGCATATGCCTGTTTCTTGACTCAACCATCAGAACAAATCTCATCTACACATGGGAAAATTGCACGAAGGAACTGTTTGCAAAGCCTCTCTTTAGGAGAACCCTTCAGGGCCGCAGTGCCACCGCTTCATTCGAGGTCTCCAAAGACACAAAATCATATTGGGACACATCCCGGGAGAGAGTCCATTTCAACTCAGTCCCCTCTGTTGCTCCCCCAGATCCAGCAGATCTATCCTGTCTTGTTGCTTGGAGACATTTTGAATGCGAGGTGGGCTACAATGCCATCCATCCTTATAACCCTGCTGCTCGGAAACTTGTCCTGGATCCAACCAGCAGGTCTTAAATGTCTGCAGAAGAATCTGTGCAGTTGGGAGCTTCTCACAACTCCCATCGTGGGAAAACCCCCATGGCCTCGTGATCCATCCCCCTTCAAGAAGGGGGCATCAGGGACAGAATGTCCAACCTGAGCTATCGTCTGATCCTCTCCCTGACTTCAGATGCACGAGATCTCGATTAAGGACTGTAGATTTGCCTGCCATATACTCACCCAGAAACCGAGGCCTAGCTTGGGTTCTCAGACTTCCGTCCTCAGACTACTGGCCCACAAGACCTCCAGTTTGGCAATCCAGAACTACAAGGCAGCACTCTGCCTGCCCTCCAGAAGAAAAACATTGCCCTCTGGGGCTACCCAGAAGCCCCAATGAGGATCAATCTGCACGGCATTCGGCTCTACCCATTATATATAGGCTGACCTGGACAGTAATGCCCTTTCTGACACAGCCGGAGCCTGGGACATCCTGGCCCCACCCAGACAGCTGGCCACACACTGAGCACATCGGACCCACCATGGCCTTAGGTCATCATCTCTTCTCAACCTCGGTTTTTAGTCTTCAGAATCTAGACCTTATCTCCAATCACTACCCAGGTTTGAAAATGATGCAGAAATCAGAACTCTTTCCCCATGGCAAGAAAAAATTGTGGTTGGCATGTTGTCCAAGATTCAGTGTAGTTGAAACCAGTGTGGCCCATGAGGCCCCGCCCATGCTTGCGGGCCCCATTGGTCACAAACACACATTGTGACCTTCGGCCTGAGCCCAGTCCTCAGGTAAGGCCTCTCAGTGGCTGGATGGAGAGACAGCATCTTGGGCTTGCCATGCCCCTAGGACCCAATTTTTAACCATAATGCGGGTTGTGCCTTCACTCTTCACCAGGGCTCTGCTTTGGAATTCCTCGTTTGGTGGGACCCCTGAGGTAACAAACATGAAAAAGGAGTCTTCCCATCTCACAGATTGTCGAAAAACAATTGGGATCGTGCAAATCCACAGAGAGCAAGATTCGTCAATGGCCATGAGGCCTCCCCAACATTCCACGGCCATCGCTGATACAAAATCCAGAGACAAAAGCCTGAGCACGCGCCTCAGACTCGCTCATTCTTCATATCTTGAAGAGTTCTTCAGATAAGAACCTACACGGCACTCGAATGCACCCAAAATATATAGTCTAACCTGGGCACTAATGCACTGTCTGACAACCTGAGCCCGGACCTCGTGACCAACACCCAGACAGCTGACCGCACACTGAGCACATCAGACCCGCCATGGCCTTAGGTCATCATCTCTTCCCTACCTCAGTTTCCAGGCTTCAGAACCTAGACCTTATCTCCAATCACTGCCCAGGGGTGACTGTGATGCAGAAATCAGAACTCTTCCTTACCCATGGCAAGAAACCTTGTGGTTGGCATGTTGTCCAACGTTCAGTGTAGGAGAAACCAGCATTCAACTTGATGCCCCGCCCATTCTTGAGTGCGACCAGGGTATATAAACACGCATTGTGACCCTCAGCGTGAGTGCTGTCCTCTAGTACGTCCTCTCAGTGGCCTGGACCATTAGATGTCATAATGGGCTTGACATGTCCCTAGGCCCAAATTTTATCCAGATTTCTGGATGTCCAGTCGCCCTTCCCCAGGGATCTACACTGGAATCCCTCATTTGGTGGGACACCTGAGGTTGAAAAACAAAATAAAACAAAAACATATCAACAAAACAACAGAACAACGGACTTCTTCCATCCCACAGAATGACCCGAAACACTTTGGATGGGGCCAAAGACCCCAGAGAGTAAGACTCGTCATTTTCCCATGAAGTCACCCCGAAATTTCACGGTCATGAGTGACACGATATCCAGAGACAAAAACTTGAGCAAGAGCCTCACATTCGCCCTTTTTTCATATCCCGAAGAGTTCTCGTCATGGTCTGTAGATCAGTCCTGCCATACCTATGACCCGAAACATAAGCCGAGTTTATGTTTTCAGACAGCTGTCCAAACAGCCCTGGCCTACACACCCTACAGACTCAGGCCCCTGGAGCCAAACCTGACGACTCTGCTTGCCCTCTACAAGGGAATTGTATGTGCCCACTCCAGTGGCCACAACCCTACTAATAGGATAAACCCTCCAAAGTCCCTGAGGCCATCCCAATATTTGTGGCTTCCCAGGACAATCAGGGGCAATCTGGGCACATCTGAGCACCTACCTGCCGGCTCTCAGACCCATAGAATGATGTCCTCAGAAGTAAAAAGGAACGAACAGGGCCCCCTAGGCACCTATCGGAACCATTGCTTTGGCTTCCAGGCATCTCTCCTCAGAGGCCTGGATTTCAATAACAGCATATGCCTGTTTCTTGACTCAACCATCAGAACAAATCTCATCTACACATGGGAAAATTGCACGAAGGAACTGTTTGCAAGCCTCTCTTTAGGGGAACCCTTCAGGGCCGCAGTGCCACCGCTTCATTCGAGGTCTCCAAAGACACAAAATCATATTGGGACACATCCCCGGGAGAGTCCATTTCAACTCAGTCCCCTCTGTTGCTCCCCCAGATCCAGCAGATCTATCCTGTCTTGTTGCTTGGGAGACATTTTGAATGCGAGGTGGGCTACAATGCCATCCATCCTTATAACCCTGCTCGGAAACTTGTCCTGGATCCAACCAGCAGGTCTTAAATGTCTGCAGAAGAATCTGTGCAGTTGGGAGCTTCTCACAACTCCCATCGTGGGAAAACCCCCATGGGCCTCGTGATCCATCCCCCTTCAAGAAGGGGGCATCAGGGACAGAATGTCCAACCTGAGCTATCGTCTGATCCTCTCCCTGACTTCAGATGCACGAGATCTCGATTAAGGACTGTAGATTTGCCTGCCATATACTCACCCAGAAACCGAGGCCTAGCTTGGGTTCTCAGACTTTCCGTCCTCAGACTACTGGCCCACAAGACCTCCAGTTTGGCAATCCAGAACTACAATGCAGCACTCTGCCTGCCCTCCAGAAGAAACACAACAACTTGCCCTCTGGGGCTACCCAGAAGCCCCAATGAGGATCAATCTGCACGGCATTCGGCTCTACCCATTATATATAGGCTGACCTGGACAGTAATGCCCTTTCTGACACAGCCGGAGCCTGGACATCCTGGCCCCACCCAGACAGCTGGCCACACACTGAGCACATCGGACCCACCATGGCCTTAGGTCATCATCTCTTCTCAACCTCGGTTTTTAGTCTTCAGAATCTAGACCTTATCTCCAATCACTACCCAGGTTTGAAAATGATGCAGAAATCAGAACTCTTTCCCCATGGCAAGAAACCTTGTGGTTGGCATGTTGTCCAACGTTCAGTGTAGGAGAAACCAGCATTCAACTTGATGCCCCGCCCATTCTTGAGTGCGACCAGGGTATAAACACGCATTGTGACCCTCAGCGTGAGTGCTGTCCTCTAGTACGTCCTCTCAGTGGCTGGACCATTAGATGTCATAATGGGCTTGACATGTCCCTAGGCCCAAATTGTTATCCAGATTTCTGGATGTCCAGTCGCCCTTCCCCAGGGATCTACACTGGAATCCCTCATTTGGTGGGACACCTGAGGTTGAAAAACAAAAATAAAACAAACATATCAACAACAACAGAACAACGGACTTCTTCCATCCCACAGAATGACCCGAAACACTTTGGATGGGGCCAAAGACCCCAGAGAGTAAGACTCGTCATTTTCCCATGAAGTCACCCCGAAATTTCACGGTCATGAGTGACACGATATCCAGAGACAAAAACTTGAGCAAGAGCCTCACATTCGCCCTTTTTTCATATCCCGAAGAGTTCTCGTCATGGTCTGTAGATCAGTCCTGCCATACCTATGACCCGAAACATAAGCCGAGTTTATGTTTTCAGACAGCTGTCCAAACAGCCCTGGCCTACACACCCTACAGACTCAGGCCCCTGGAGCCAAACCTGACGACTCTGCTTGCCCTCTACAAGGGAATTGTATGTGCCCACTCCAGTGGCCACAACCCTACTAATAGGATAAACCTCCAAAGTCCCTGAGGCCATCCCAATATTTGTGGCTTCCCAGGACAATCAGGGGCAATCTGGGCACATCTGAGCACCTACCGGCTCTCAGACCCATAGAATGATGTCCTCAGAAGTAAAAAGGAACGAACAGGCCCCTAGGCACCTATCGGAACCATTGCTTTGGCTTCCAGGCATCTCTCCTCAGAGGCCTGGATTTCAATAAACAGCATATGCCTGTTTCTTGACTCAACCATCAGAACAAATCTCATCTACACATGGGAAAATTGCACGAAGGAACTGTTTGCAAGCCTCTCTTTAGGAGAACCCTTCAGGGCCGCAGTGCCACCGCTTCATTCGAGGTCTCCAAAGACACAAAAATCATATTGGGACACATCCCCGGGAGAGTCCATTTCAACTCAGTCCCCTCTGTTGCTCCCCCAGATCCAGCAGATCTATCCTGTCTTGTTGCTTGGAGACATTTTGAATGCGAGGTGGGCTACAATGCCATCCATCCTTATAACCCTGCTCGGAAACTTGTCCTGGATCCAACCAGCAGGTCTTAAATGTCTGCAGAAGAATCTGTGCAGTTGGGAGCTTCTCACAACTCCCATCGTGGGAAAACCCCCATGGCCTCGTGATCCATCCCCCTTCAAGAAGGGGGCATCAGGGACAGAATGTCCAACCTGAGCTATCGTCTGATCCTCTCCCTGACTTCAGATGCACGAGATCTCGATTAAGGACTGTAGATTTGCCTGCCATATACTCACCCAGAAACCGAGGCCTAGCTTGGGTTCTCAGACTTCCGTCCTCAGACTACTGGCCCACAAGACCTCCAGTTTGGCAATCCAGAACTACAATGCAGCACTCTGCCTGCCCTCCAGAAGAAAAACATTGCCCTCTGGGGCTACCCAGAAGCCCCAATGAGGATCAATCTGCACGGCATTCGGCTCTACCCATTATATATAGGCTGACCTGGACAGTAATGCCCTTTCTGACACAGCCGGAGCCTGGACATCCTGGCCCCACCCAGACAGCTGGCCACACACTGAGCACATCGGACCCACCATGGCCTTAGGTCATCATCTCTTCTCAACCTCGGTTTTTAGTCTTCAGAATCTAGACCTTATCTCCAATCACTACCCAGGTTTGAAAATGATGCAGAAATCAGAACTCTTTCCCCATGGCAAGAAAACTTGTGGTTGGCATGTTGTCCAAGATTCAGTGTAGTTGAAACCAGTGTGGCCCATGAGGCCCCGCCCATGCTTGCGGGCCCCATTGGTCACAAACACACATTGTGACCTTCGGCCTGAGCCCAGTCCTCAGGTAAGGCCTCTCAGTGGCTGGATGGAGAGACAGCATCTTGGGCTTGCCATGCCCCTAGGACCCAATTTTTAACCCATAATGCGGGTTGTGCCTTCACTCTTCACCAGGGCTCTGCTTTGGAATTCCTCTTTTGGTGGGACCCCTGAGGTAACAAACATGAAAGGAGTCTTCCCATCTCACAGATTGTCGAAAAACAATTGGGATCGTGCAAATCCACAGAGAGCAAGATTCGTCAATGGCCATGAGGCCTCCCCAACATTCCACGGCCATCGCTGATACAAAAATCCAGAGACAAAAGCCTGAGCACGCGCCTCAGACTCGCTCATTCTTCATATCTTGAAGAGTTCTTCAGATAAGAACCTACACGGCACTCGAATGCACCCAAAATATATAGTCTAACCTGGGCACTAATGCACTGTCTGACAACCTGAGCCCGGACCTCGTGACCAACACCAGACAGCTGACCGCACACTGAGCACATCAGACCCGCCATGGCCTTAGGTCATCATCTCTTCCCTACCTCAGTTTCCAGGCTTCAGAACCTAGACCTTATCTCCAATCACTGCCCAGGGGTGACTGTGATGCAGAAATCAGAACTCTTCCTTACCCATGGCAAGAAACCTTGTGGTTGGCATGTTGTCCAACGTTCAGTGTAGGAGAAACCAGCATTCAACTTGATGCCCCGCCCATTCTTGAGTGCGACCAGGGTATAAACACGCATTGTGACCCTCAGCGTGAGTGCTGTCCTCTAGTACGTCCTCTCAGTGGCTGGACCATTAGATGTCATAATGGGCTTGACATGTCCCTAGGCCCAAATTTTTATCCAGATTTCTGGATGTCCAGTCGCCCTTCCCCAGGGATCTACACTGGAATCCCTCATTTGGTGGGACACCTGAGGTTGAAAAACAAAATAAAACAAAACATATCAACAACAACAGAACAACGGACTTCTTCCATCCCACAGAATGACCCGAAACACTTTGGATGGGGCCAAAGACCCCAGAGAGTAAGACTCGTCATTTTCCCATGAAGTCACCCCGAAATTTCACGGTCATGAGTGACACGATATCCAGAGACAAAAACTTGAGCAAGAGCCTCACATTCGCCCTTTTTTTTCATATCCCGAAGAGTTCTCGTCATGGTCTGTAGATCAGTCCTGCCATACCTATGACCCGAAACATAAGCCGAGTTTATGTTTTCAGACAGCTGTCCAAACAGCCCTGGCCTACACACCCTACAGACTCAGGCCCCTGGAGCCAAACCTGACGACTCTGCTTGCCCTCTACAAGGGAATTGTATGTGCCCCACTCCAATGGCCACAACCCTACTAATAGGATAAACCTCCAAAGTCCCTGAGGCCATCCCAATATTTGTGGCTTCCCAGGACAATCAGGGGCAATCTGGGCACATCTGAGCACCTACCGGCTCTCAGACCCATAGAATGATGTCCTCAGAAGTAAAAAGGAACGAACAGGCCCCTAGGCACCTATCGGAACCATTGCTTTGGCTTCCAGGCATCTCTCCTCAGAGGCCTGGATTTCAATAACAGCATATGCCTGTTTCTTGACTCAACCATCAGAACAAATCTCATCTACACATGGGAAAATTGCACGAAGGAACTGTTTGCAAGCCTCTCTTTAGGAGAACCCTTCAGGGCCGCAGTGCCACCGCTTCATTCGAGGTCTCCAAAGACACAAAATCATATTGGGACACATCCCCGGGAGAGTCCATTTCAACTCAGTCCCCTCTGTTGCTCCCCCAGATCCAGCAGATCTATCCTGTCTTGTTGCTTGGAGACATTTTGAATGCGAGGTGGGCTACAATGCCATCCATCCTTATAACCCTGCTCGGAAACTTGTCCTGGATCCAACCAGCAGGTCTTAAATGTCTGCAGAAGAATCTGTGCAGTTGGGAGCTTCTCACAACTCCCATCGTGGGAAAACCCCCATGGCCTCGTGATCCATCCCCCTTCAAGAAGGGGGCATCAGGGACAGAATGTCCAACCTGAGCTATCGTCTGATCCTCTCCCTGACTTCAGATGCACGAGATCTCGATTAAGGACTGTAGATTTGCCTGCCATATACTCACCCAGAAACCGAGGCCTAGCTTGGGTTCTCAGACTTCCGTCCTCAGACTACTGGCCCACAAGACCTCCAGTTTGGCAATCCAGAACTACAATGCAGCACTCTGCCTGCCCTCCAGAAGAAAAACATTGCCCTCTGGGGCTACCCAGAAGCCCCAATGAGGATCAATCTGCACGGCATTCGGCTCTACCCATTATATATAGGCTGACCTGGACAGTAATGCCCTTTCTGACACAGCCGGAGCCTGGACATCCTGGCCCCACCCAGACAGCTGGCCACACACTGAGCACATCGGACCCACCATGGCCTTAGGTCATCATCTCTTCTCAACCTCGGTTTTTAGTCTTCAGAATCTAGACCTTATCTCCAATCACTACCCAGGTTTGAAAATGATGCAGAAATCAGAACTCTTTCCCCATGGCAAGAAAACTTGTGGTTGGCATGTTGTCCAAGATTCAGTGTAGTTGAAACCAGTGTGGCCCATGAGGCCCCGCCCATGCTTGCGGGCCCCATTGGTCACAAACACACATTGTGACCTTCGGCCTGAGCCCAGTCCTCAGGTAAGGCCTCTCAGTGGCTGGATGGAGAGACAGCATCTTGGGCTTGCCATGCCCCTAGGACCCAATTTTTAACCATAATGCGGGTTGTGCCTTCACTCTTCACCAGGGCTCTGCTTTGGAATTCCTCTTTTGGTGGGACCCCTGAGGTAACAAACATGAAAGGAGTCTTCCCATCTCACAGATTGTCGAAAAACAATTGGGATCGTGCAAATCCACAGAGAGCAAGATTCGTCAATGGCCATGAGGCCTCCCCAACATTCCACGGCCATCGCTGATACAAAATCCAGAGACAAAAGCCTGAGCACGCGCCTCAGACTCGCTCATTCTTCATATCTTGAAGAGTTCTTCAGATAAGAACCTACACGGCACTCGAATGCACCCAAAATATATAGTCTAACCTGGGCACTAATGCACTGTCTGACAACCTGAGCCCGGACCTCGTGACCAACACCCAGACAGCTGACCGCACACTGAGCACATCAGACCCGCCATGGCCTTAGGTCATCATCTCTTCCCTACCTCAGTTTCCAGGCTTCAGAACCTAGACCTTATCTCCAATCACTGCCCAGGGGTGACTGTGATGCAGAAATCAGAACTCTTCCTTACCCATGGCAAGAAACCTTGTGGTTGGCATGTTGTCCAACGTTCAGTGTAGGGGAAACCAGCATTCAACTTGATGCCCCGCCCATTCTTGAGTGCGACCAGGGTATAAACACGCATTGTGACCCTCAGCGTGAGTGCTGTCCTCTAGTACGTCCTCTCAGTGGCTGGACCATTAGATGTCATAATGGGCTTGACATGTCCCTAGGCCCAAATTTTTATCCAGATTTCTGGATGTCCAGTCGCCCTTCCCCAGGGATCTACACTGGAATCCCTCATTTGGTGGGACACCTGAGGTTGAAAAACAAAATAAAACAAAACATATCAACAACAACAGAACAACGGACTTCTTCCATCCCACAGAATGACCCGAAACACTTTGGGATGGGGCCAAAGACCCCAGAGAGTAAGACTCGTCATTTTCCCATGAAGTCACCCCGAAATTTCACGGTCATGAGTGACACGATATCCAGAGACAAAAACTTGAGCAAGAGCCTCACATTCGCCCTTTTTTCATATCCCGAAGAGTTCTCGTCATGGTCTGTAGATCAGTCCTGCCATACCTATGACCCGAAACATAAGCCGAGTTTATGTTTTCAGACAGCTGTCCAAACAGCCCTGGCCTACACACCCTACAGACTCAGGCCCCTGGAGCCAAACCTGACGACTCTGCTTGCCCTCTACAAGGGAATTGTATGTGCCCACTCCAATGGCCACAACCCTACTAATAGGATAAACCTCCAAAGTCCCTGAGGCCATCCCAATATTTGTGGCTTCCCAGGACAATCAGGGGCAATCTGGGCACATCTGAGCACCTACCGGCTCTCAGACCCATAGAATGATGTCCTCAGAAGTAAAAAGGAACGAACAGGCCCCTAGGCACCTATCGGAACCATTGCTTTGGCTTCCAGGCATCTCTCCTCAGAGGCCTGGATTTCAATAACAGCATATGCCTGTTTCTTGACTCAACCATCAGAACAAATCTCATCTACACATGGGAAAATTGCACGAAGGAACTGTTTGCAAGCCTCTCTTTAGGAGAACCCTTCAGGGCCGCAGTGCCACCGCTTCATTCGAGGTCTCCAAAGACACAAAATCATATTGGGACACATCCCCGGGAGAGTCCATTTCAACTCAGTCCCCTCTGTTGCTCCCCCAGATCCAGCAGATCTATCCTGTCTTGTTGCTTGGAGACATTTTGAATGCGAGGTGGGCTACAATGCCATCCATCCTTATAACCCTGCTCGGAAACTTGTCCTGGATCCAACCAGCAGGTCTTAAATGTCTGCAGAAGAATCTGTGCAGTTGGGAGCTTCTCACAACTCCCATCGTGGGAAAACCCCCATGGCCTCGTGATCCATCCCCCTTCAAGAAGGGGGCATCAGGGACAGAATGTCCAACCTGAGCTATCGTCTGATCCTCTCCCTGACTTCAGATGCACGAGATCTCGATTAAGGACTGTAGATTTGCCTGCCATATACTCACCCAGAAACCGAGGCCTAGCTTGGGTTCTCAGACTTCCGTCCTCAGACTACTGGCCCACAAGACCTCCAGTTTGGCAATCCAGAACTACAATGCAGCACTCTGCCTGCCCTCCAGAAGAAAAACATTGCCCTCTGGGGCTACCCAGAAGCCCCAATGAGGATCAATCTGCACGGCATTCGGCTCTACCCATTATATATAGGCTGACCTGGACAGTAATGCCCTTTCTGACACAGCCGGAGCCTGGACATCCTGGCCCCACCCAGACAGCTGGCCACACACTGAGCACATCGGACCCACCATGGCCTTAGGTCATCATCTCTTCTCAACCTCGGTTTTTAGTCTTCAGAATCTAGACCTTATCTCCAATCACTACCCAGGTTTGAAAATGATGCAGAAATCAGAACTCTTTCCCCATGGCAAGAAAACTTGTGGTTGGCATGTTGTCCAAGATTCAGTGTAGTTGAAACCAGTGTGGCCCATGAGGCCCCGCCCATGCTTGCGGGCCCCATTGGTCACAAACACACATTGTGACCTTCGGCCTGAGCCCAGTCCTCAGGTAAGGCCTCTCAGTGGCTGGATGGAGAGACAGCATCTTGGGCTTGCCATGCCCCTAGGACCCAATTTTTAACCATAATGCGGGTTGTGCCTTCACTCTTCACCAGGGCTCTGCTTTGGAATTCCTCTTTTGGTGGGACCCCTGAGGTAACAAACATGAAAGGAGTCTTCCCATCTCACAGATTGTCGAAAAAACAATTGGGATCGTGCAAATCCACAGAGAGCAAGATTCGTCAATGGCCATGAGGCCTCCCCAACATTCCACGGCCATCGCTGATACAAAATCCAGAGACAAAAGCCTGAGCACGCGCCTCAGACTCGCTCATTCTTCATATCTTGAAGAGTTCTTCAGATAAGAACCTACACGGCACTCGAATGCACCCAAAATATATAGTCTAACCTGGGCACTAATGCACTGTCTGACAACCTGAGCCCGGACCTCGTGACCAACACCCAGACAGCTGACCGCACACTGAGCACATCAGACCCGCCATGGCCTTAGGTCATCATCTCTTCCCTACCTCAGTTTCCAGGCTTCAGAACCTAGACCTTATCTCCAATCACTGCCCAGGGGTGACTGTGATGCAGAAATCAGAACTCTTCCTTACCCATGGCAAGAAACCTTGTGGTTGGCATGTTGTCCAACGTTCAGTGTAGGGGAAACCAGCATTCAACTTGATGCCCCGCCCATTCTTGAGTGCGACCAGGGTATAAACACGCATTGTGACCCTCAGCGTGAGTGCTGTCCTCTAGTACGTCCTCTCAGTGGCTGGACCATTAGATGTCATAATGGGCTTGACATGTCCCTAGGCCCAAATTTTTATCCAGATTTCTGGATGTCCAGTCGCCCTTCCCCAGGGATCTACACTGGAATCCCTCATTTGGTGGGACACCTGAGGTTGAAAAACAAAATAAAACAAAACATATCAACAACAACAGAACAACGGACTTCTTCCATCCCACAGAATGACCCGAAACACTTTGGATGGGGCCAAAGACCCCAGAGAGTAAGACTCGTCATTTTCCCATGAAGTCACCCCGAAATTTCACGGTCATGAGTGACACGATATCCAGAGACAAAAACTTGAGCAAGAGCCTCACATTCGCCCTTTTTTCATATCCCGAAGAGTTCTCGTCATGGTCTGTAGATCAGTCCTGCCATACCTATGACCCGAAACATAAGCCGAGTTTATGTTTTCAGACAGCTGTCCAAACAGCCCTGGCCTACACACCCTACAGACTCAGGCCCCTGGAGCCAAACCTGACGACTCTGCTTGCCCTCTACAAGGGAATTGTATGTGCCCACTCCAATGGCCACAACCCTACTAATAGGATAAACCTCCAAAGTCCCTGAGGCCATCCCAATATTTGTGGCTTCCCAGGACAATCAGGGGCAATCTGGGCACATCTGAGCACCTACCGGCTCTCAGACCCATAGAATGATGTCCTCAGAAGTAAAAAGGAACGAACAGGCCCCTAGGCACCTATCGGAACCATTGCTTTGGCTTCCAGGCATCTCTCCTCAGAGGCCTGGATTTCAATAACAGCATATGCCTGTTTCTTGACTCAACCATCAGAACAAATCTCATCTACACATGGGAAAATTGCACGAAGGAACTGTTTGCAAGCCTCTCTTTAGGAGAACCCTTCAGGGCCGCAGTGCCACCGCTTCATTCGAGGTCTCCAAAGACACAAAATCATATTGGGACACATCCCCGGGAGAGTCCATTTCAACTCAGTCCCCTCTGTTGCTCCCCCAGATCCAGCAGATCTATCCTGTCTTGTTGCTTGGAGACATTTTGAATGCGAGGTGGGCTACAATGCCATCCATCCTTATAACCCTGCTCGGAAACTTGTCCTGGATCCAACCAGCAGGTCTTAAATGTCTGCAGAAGAATCTGTGCAGTTGGGAGCTTCTCACAACTCCCATCGTGGGAAAACCCCCATGGCCTCGTGATCCATCCCCCTTCAAGAAGGGGGCATCAGGGACAGAATGTCCAACCTGAGCTATCGTCTGATCCTCTCCCTGACTTCAGATGCACGAGATCTCGATTAAGGACTGTAGATTTGCCTGCCATATACTCACCCAGAAACCGAGGCCTAGCTTGGGTTCTCAGACTTCCGTCCTCAGACTACTGGCCCACAAGACCTCCAGTTTGGCAATCCAGAACTACAATGCAGCACTCTGCCTGCCCTCCAGAAGAAAAACATTGCCCTCTGGGGCTACCCAGAAGCCCCAATGAGGATCAATCTGCACGGCATTCGGCTCTACCCATTATATATAGGCTGACCTGGACAGTAATGCCCTTTCTGACACAGCCGGAGCCTGGACATCCTGGCCCCACCCAGACAGCTGGCCACACACTGAGCACATCGGACCCACCATGGCCTTAGGTCATCATCTCTTCTCAACCTCGGTTTTTAGTCTTCAGAATCTAGACCTTATCTCCAATCACTACCCAGGTTTGAAAATGATGCAGAAATCAGAACTCTTTCCCCATGGCAAGAAAACTTGTGGTTGGCATGTTGTCCAAGATTCAGTGTAGTTGAAACCAGTGTGGCCCATGAGGCCCCCGCCCATGCTTGCGGGCCCCATTGGTCACAAACACACATTGTGACCTTCGGCCTGAGCCCAGTCCTCA
Organism: Mustela putorius furo; assembly: GCF_011764305.1. Taxonomy (NCBI): domain Eukaryota; kingdom Metazoa; phylum Chordata; class Mammalia; order Carnivora; family Mustelidae; genus Mustela; species Mustela putorius. Next base: position 35,788 of record NW_025422252.1, on the reverse strand, counting down.
GGTAAGGCCTCTCAGTGGCTGGATGGAGAGACAGCATCTTGGGCTTGCCATGCCCCTAGGACCCAATTTTTAACCATAATGCGGGTTGTGCCTTCACTCTCTCACCAGGGCTCTGCTTTGGAATTCCTCTTTTGGTGGGACCCCTGAGGTAACAAACATGAAAGGAGTCTTCCCATCTCACAGATTGTCGAAAAACAATTGGGATCGTGCAAATCCACAGAGAGCAAGATTCGTCAATGGCCATGAGGCCTCCCCAACATTCCACGGCCATCGCTGATACAAAATCCAGAGACAAAAGCCTGAGCACGCGCCTCAGACTCGCTCATTCTTCATATCTTGAAGAGTTCTTCAGATAAGAACCTACACGGCACTCGAATGCACCCAAAATATATAGTCTAACCTGGGCACTAATGCACTGTCTGACAACCTGAGCCCGGACCTCGTGACCAACACCCAGACAGCTGACCGCACACTGAGCACATCAGACCCGCCATGGCCTTAGGTCATCATCTCTTCCCTACCTCAGTTTCCAGGCTTCAGAACCTAGACCTTATCTCCAATCACTGCCCAGGGGTGACTGTGATGCAGAAATCAGAACTCTTCCTTACCCATGGCAAGAAACCTTGTGGTTGGCATGTTGTCCAACGTTCAGTGTAGGGAAACCAGCATTCAACTTGATGCCCCGCCCATTCTTGAGTGCGACCAGGGTATAAACACGCATTGTGACCCTCAGCGTGAGTGCTGTCCTCTAGTACGTCCTCTCAGTGGCTGGACCATTAGATGTCATAATGGGCTTGACATGTCCCTAGGCCCAAATTTTTATCCAGATTTCTGGATGTCCAGTCGCCCTTCCCCAGGGATCTACACTGGAATCCCTCATTTGGTGGGACACCTGAGGTTGAAAAACAAAATAAAACAAAACATATCAACAACAACAGAACAACGGACTTCTTCCATCCCACAGAATGACCCGAAACACTTTGGATGGGGCCAAAGACCCAGAGAGTAAGACTCGTCATTTTCCCATGAAGTCACCCCGAAATTTCACGGTCATGAGTGACACGATATCCAGAGACAAAAACTTGAGCAAGAGCCTCACATTCGCCCTTTTTTTCATATCCCGAAGAGTTCTCGTCATGGTCTGTAGATCAGTCCTGCCATACCTATGACCCGAAACATAAGCCGAGTTTATGTTTTCAGACAGCTGTCCAAACAGCCCTGGCCTACACACCCTACAGACTCAGGCCCCTGGAGCCAAACCTGACGACTCTGCTTGCCCTCTACAAGGGAATTGTATGTGCCCACTCCAATGGCCACAACCCTACTAATAGGATAAACCTCCAAAGTCCCTGAGGCCATCCCAATATTTGTGGCTTCCCAGGACAATCAGGGGCAATCTGGGCACATCTGAGCACCTACCGGCTCTCAGACCCATAGAATGATGTCCTCAGAAGTAAAAAGGAACGAACAGGCCCCTAGGCACCTATCGGAACCATTGCTTTGGCTTCCAGGCATCTCTCCTCAGAGGCCTGGATTTCAATAACAGCATATGCCTGTTTCTTGACTCAACCATCAGAACAAATCTCATCTACACATGGGAAAATTGCACGAAGGAACTGTTTGCAAGCCTCTCTTTAGGAGAACCCTTCAGGGCCGCAGTGCCACCGCTTCATTCGAGGTCTCCAAAGACACAAAATCATATTGGGACACATCCCCGGGAGAGTCCATTTCAACTCAGTCCCCTCTGTTGCTCCCCCAGATCCAGCAGATCTATCCTGTCTTGTTGCTTGGAGACATTTTGAATGCGAGGTGGGCTACAATGCCATCCATCCTTATAACCCTGCTCGGAAACTTGTCCTGGATCCAACCAGCAGGTCTTAAATGTCTGCAGAAGAATCTGTGCAGTTGGGAGCTTCTCACAACTCCCATCGTGGGAAAACCCCCATGGCCTCGTGATCCATCCCCCTTCAAGAAGGGGGCATCAGGGACAGAATGTCCAACCTGAGCTATCGTCTGATCCTCTCCCTGACTTCAGATGCACGAGATCTCGATTAAGGACTGTAGATTTGCCTGCCATATACTCACCCAGAAACCGAGGCCTAGCTTGGGTTCTCAGACTTCCGTCCTCAGACTACTGGCCCACAAGACCTCCAGTTTGGCAATCCAGAACTACAATGCAGCACTCTGCCTGCCCTCCAGAAGAAAAACATTGCCCTCTGGGGCTACCCAGAAGCCCCAATGAGGATCAATCTGCACGGCATTCGGCTCTACCCATTATATATAGGCTGACCTGGACAGTAATGCCCTTTCTGACACAGCCGGAGCCTGGACATCCTGGCCCCACCCAGACAGCTGGCCACACACTGAGCACATCGGACCCACCATGGCCTTAGGTCATCATCTCTTCTCAACCTCGGTTTTTAGTCTTCAGAATCTAGACCTTATCTCCAATCACTACCCAGGTTTGAAAATGATGCAGAAATCAGAACTCTTTTCCCCATGGCAAGAAAACTTGTGGTTGGCATGTTGTCCAAGATTCAGTGTAGTTGAAACCAGTGTGGCCCATGAGGCCCCGCCCATGCTTGCGGGCCCCATTGGTCACAAACACACATTGTGACCTTCGGCCTGAGCCCAGTCCTCAGGTAAGGCCTCTCAGTGGCTGGATGGAGAGACAGCATCTTGGGCTTGCCATGCCCCTAGGACCCAATTTTTAACCATAATGCGGGTTGTGCCTTCACTCTTCACCAGGGCTCTGCTTTGGAATTCCTCTTTTGGTGGGACCCCTGAGGTAACAAACATGAAAGGAGTCTTCCCATCTCACAGATTGTCGAAAAACAATTGGGATCGTGCAAATCCACAGAGAGCAAGATTCGTCAATGGCCATGAGGCCTCCCCAACATTCCACGGCCATCGCTGATACAAAAAAATCCAGAGACAAAAGCCTGAGCACGCGCCTCAGACTCGCTCATTCTTCATATCTTGAAGAGTTCTTCAGATAAGAACCTACACGGCACTCGAATGCACCCAAAATATATAGTCTAACCTGGGCACTAATGCACTGTCTGACAACCTGAGCCCGGACCTCGTGACCAACACCCAGACAGCTGACCGCACACTGAGCACATCAGACCCGCCATGGCCTTAGGTCATCATCTCTTCCCTACCTCAGTTTCCAGGCTTCAGAACCTAGACCTTATCTCCAATCACTGCCCAGGGGTGACTGTGATGCAGAAATCAGAACTCTTCCTTACCCATGGCAAGAAACCTTGTGGTTGGCATGTTGTCCAACGTTCAGTGTAGGGAAAAACCAGCATTCAACTTGATGCCCCGCCCATTCTTGAGTGCGACCAGGGTATAAACACGCATTGTGACCCTCAGCGTGAGTGCTGTCCTCTAGTACGTCCTCTCAGTGGCTGGACCATTAGATGTCATAATGGGCTTGACATGTCCCTAGGCCCAAATTTTTTATCCAGATTTCTGGATGTCCAGTCGCCCTTCCCCAGGGATCTACACTGGAATCCCTCATTTGGTGGGACACCTGAGGTTGAAAAACAAAATAAAACAAAACATATCAACAACAACAGAACAACGGACTTCTTCCATCCCACAGAATGACCCGAAACACTTTGGATGGGGCCAAAGACCCCAGAGAGTAAGACTCGTCATTTTCCCATGAAGTCACCCCGAAATTTCACGGTCATGAGTGACACGATATCCAGAGACAAAAACTTGAGCAAGAGCCTCACATTCGCCCTTTTTTCATATCCCGAAGAGTTCTCGTCATGGTCTGTAGATCAGTCCTGCCATACCTATGACCCGAAACATAAGCCGAGTTTATGTTTTCAGACAGCTGTCCAAACAGCCCTGGCCTACACACCCTACAGACTCAGGCCCCTGGAGCCAAACCTGACGACTCTGCTTGCCCTCTACAAGGGAATTGTATGTGTGCCCACTCCAATGGCCACAACCCTACTAATAGGATAAACCTCCAAAGTCCCTGAGGCCATCCCAATATTTGTGGCTTCCCAGGACAATCAGGGGCAATCTGGGCACATCTGAGCACCTACCGGCTCTCAGACCCATAGAATGATGTCCTCAGAAGTAAAAAGGAACGAACAGGCCCCTAGGCACCTATCGGAACCATTGCTTTGGCTTCCAGGCATCTCTCCTCAGAGGCCTGGATTTCAATAACAGCATATGCCTGTTTCTTGACTCAACCATCAGAACAAATCTCATCTACACATGGGAAAATTGCACGAAGGAACTGTTTGCAAGCCTCTCTTTAGGAGAACCCTTCAGGGCCGCAGTGCCACCGCTTCATTCGAGGTCTCCAAAGACACAAAATCATATTGGGACACATCCCCGGGAGAGTCCATTTCAACTCAGTCCCCTCTGTTGCTCCCCCAGATCCAGCAGATCTATCCTGTCTTGTTGCTTGGAGACATTTTGAATGCGAGGTGGGCTACAATGCCATCCATCCTTATAACCCTGCTCGGAAACTTGTCCTGGATCCAACCAGCAGGTCTTAAATGTCTGCAGAAGAATCTGTGCAGTTGGGAGCTTCTCACAACTCCCATCGTGGGAAAACCCCCATGGCCTCGTGATCCATCCCCCTTCAAGAAGGGGGCATCAGGGACAGAATGTCCAACCTGAGCTATCGTCTGATCCTCTCCCTGACTTCAGATGCACGAGATCTCGATTAAGGACTGTAGATTTGCCTGCCATATACTCACCCAGAAACCGAGGCCTAGCTTGGGTTCTCAGACTTCCGTCCTCAGACTACTGGCCCACAAGACCTCCAGTTTGGCAATCCAGAACTACAATGCAGCACTCTGCCTGCCCTCCAGAAGAAAAACATTGCCCTCTGGGGCTACCCAGAAGCCCCAATGAGGATCAATCTGCACGGCATTCGGCTCTACCCATTATATATAGGCTGACCTGGACAGTAATGCCCTTTCTGACACAGCCGGAGCCTGGACATCCTGGCCCCACCCAGACAGCTGGCCACACACTGAGCACATCGGACCCACCATGGCCTTAGGTCATCATCTCTTCTCAACCTCGGTTTTTAGTCTTCAGAATCTAGACCTTATCTCCAATCACTACCCAGGTTTGAAAATGATGCAGAAATCAGAACTCTTTCCCCATGGCAAGAAAACTTGTGGTTGGCATGTTGTCCAAGATTCAGTGTAGTTGAAACCAGTGTGGCCCATGAGGCCCCGCCCATGCTTGCGGGCCCCATTGGTCACAAACACACATTGTGACCTTCGGCCTGAGCCCAGTCCTCAGGTAAGGCCTCTCAGTGGCTGGATGGAGAGACAGCATCTTGGGCTTGCCATGCCCCTAGGACCCAATTTTTAACCATAATGCGGGTTGTGCCTTCACTCTTCACCAGGGCTCTGCTTTGGAATTCCTCTTTTGGTGGGACCCCTGAGGTAACAAACATGAAAGGAGTCTTCCCATCTCACAGATTGTCGAAAAACAATTGGGATCGTGCAAATCCACAGAGAGCAAGATTCGTCAATGGCCATGAGGCCTCCCCAACATTCCACGGCCATCGCTGATACAAAATCCAGAGACAAAAGCCTGAGCACGCGCCTCAGACTCGCTCATTCTTCATATCTTGAAGAGTTCTTCAGATAAGAACCTACACGGCACTCGAATGCACCCAAAATATATAGTCTAACCTGGGCACTAATGCACTGTCTGACAACCTGAGCCCGGACCTCGTGACCAACACCCAGACAGCTGACCGCACACTGAGCACATCAGACCCGCCATGGCCTTAGGTCATCATCTCTTCCCTACCTCAGTTTCCAGGCTTCAGAACCTAGACCTTATCTCCAATCACTGCCCAGGGGTGACTGTGATGCAGAAATCAGAACTCTTCCTTACCCATGGCAAGAAACCTTGTGGTTGGCATGTTGTCCAACGTTCAGTGTAGGGGAAACCAGCATTCAACTTGATGCCCCGCCCATTCTTGAGTGCGACCAGGGTATAAACACGCATTGTGACCCTCAGCGTGAGTGCTGTCCTCTAGTACGTCCTCTCAGTGGCTGGACCATTAGATGTCATAATGGGCTTGACATGTCCCTAGGCCCAAATTTTTATCCAGATTTCTGGATGTCCAGTCGCCCTTCCCCAGGGATCTACACTGGAATCCCTCATTTGGTGGGACACCTGAGGTTGAAAAACAAAATAAAACAAAACATATCAACAACAACAGAACAACGGACTTCTTCCATCCCACAGAATGACCCGAAACACTTTGGATGGGGCCAAAGACCCCAGAGAGTAAGACTCGTCATTTTCCCATGAAGTCACCCCGAAATTTCACGGTCATGAGTGACACGATATCCAGAGACAAAAAAACTTGAGCAAGAGCCTCACATTCGCCCTTTTTTTCATATCCCGAAGAGTTCTCGTCATGGTCTGTAGATCAGTCCTGCCATACCTATGACCCGAAACATAAGCCGAGTTTATGTTTTCAGACAGCTGTCCAAACAGCCCTGGCCTACACACCCTACAGACTCAGGCCCCTGGAGCCAAACCTGACGACTCTGCTTGCCCTCTACAAGGGAATTGTATGTGCCCACTCCAATGGCCACAACCCTACTAATAGGATAAACCTCCAAAGTCCCTGAGGCCATCCCAATATTTGTGGCTTCCCAGGACAATCAGGGGCAATCTGGGCACATCTGAGCACCTACCGGCTCTCAGACCCATAGAATGATGTCCTCAGAAGTAAAAAGGAACGAACAGGCCCCTAGGCACCTATCGGAACCATTGCTTTGGCTTCCAGGCATCTCTCCTCAGAGGCCTGGATTTCAATAACAGCATATGCCTGTTTCTTGACTCAACCATCAGAACAAATCTCATCTACACATGGGAAAATTGCACGAAGGAACTGTTTGCAAGCCTCTCTTTAGGAGAACCCTTCAGGGCCGCAGTGCCACCGCTTCATTCGAGGTCTCCAAAGACACAAAATCATATTGGGACACATCCCCGGGAGAGTCCATTTCAACTCAGTCCCCTCTGTTGCTCCCCCAGATCCAGCAGATCTATCCTGTCTTGTTGCTTGGAGACATTTTGAATGCGAGGTGGGCTACAATGCCATCCATCCTTATAACCCTGCTCGGAAACTTGTCCTGGATCCAACCAGCAGGTCTTAAATGTCTGCAGAAGAATCTGTGCAGTTGGGAGCTTCTCACAACTCCCATCGTGGGAAAACCCCCATGGCCTCGTGATCCATCCCCCTTCAAGAAGGGGGCATCAGGGACAGAATGTCCAACCTGAGCTATCGTCTGATCCTCTCCCTGACTTCAGATGCACGAGATCTCGATTAAGGACTGTAGATTTGCCTGCCATATACTCACCCAGAAACCGAGGCCTAGCTTGGGTTCTCAGACTTCCGTCCTCAGACTACTGGCCCACAAGACCTCCAGTTTGGCAATCCAGAACTACAATGCAGCACTCTGCCTGCCCTCCAGAAGAAAAACATTGCCCTCTGGGGCTACCCAGAAGCCCCAATGAGGATCAATCTGCACGGCATTCGGCTCTACCCATTATATATAGGCTGACCTGGACAGTAATGCCCTTTCTGACACAGCCGGAGCCTGGACATCCTGGCCCCACCCAGACAGCTGGCCACACACTGAGCACATCGGACCCACCATGGCCTTAGGTCATCATCTCTTCTCAACCTCGGTTTTTAGTCTTCAGAATCTAGACCTTATCTCCAATCACTACCCAGGTTTGAAAATGATGCAGAAATCAGAACTCTTTCCCCATGGCAAGAAAACTTGTGGTTGGCATGTTGTCCAAGATTCAGTGTAGTTGAAACCAGTGTGGCCCATGAGGCCCCGCCCATGCTTGCGGGCCCCATTGGTCACAAACACACATTGTGACCTTCGGCCTGAGCCCAGTCCTCAGGTAAGGCCTCTCAGTGGCTGGATGGAGAGACAGCATCTTGGGCTTGCCATGCCCCTAGGACCCAATTTTTAACCATAATGCGGGTTGTGCCTTCACTCTTCACCAGGGCTCTGCTTTGGAATTCCTCTTTTGGTGGGACCCCTGAGGTAACAAACATGAAAGGAGTCTTCCCATCTCACAGATTGTCGAAAAAACAATGGGGATCGTGCAAATCCACAGAGAGCAAGATTCGTCAATGGCCATGAGGCCTCCCCAACATTCCACGGCCATCGCTGATACAAAATCCAGAGACAAAAGCCTGAGCACGCGCCTCAGACTCGCTCATTCTTCATATCTTGAAGAGTTCTTCAGATAAGAACCTACACGGCACTCGAATGCACCCAAAATATATAGTCTAACCTGGGCACTAATGCACTGTCTGACAACCTGAGCCCGGACCTCGTGACCAACACCCAGACAGCTGACCGCACACTGAGCACATCAGACCCGCCATGGCCTTAGGTCATCATCTCTTCCCTACCTCAGTTTCCAGGCTTCAGAACCTAGACCTTATCTCCAATCACTGCCCAGGGGTGACTGTGATGCAGAAATCAGAACTCTTCCTTACCCATGGCAAGAAACCTTGTGGTTGGCATGTTGTCCAACGTTCAGTGTAGGGGAAACCAGCATTCAACTTGATGCCCCCGCCCATTCTTGAGTGCGACCAGGGTATAAACACGCATTGTGACCCTCAGCGTGAGTGCTGTCCTCTAGTACGTCCTCTCAGTGGCTGGACCATTAGATGTCATAATGGGCTTGACATGTCCCTAGGCCCAAATTTTTATCCAGATTTCTGGATGTCCAGTCGCCCTTCCCCAGGGATCTACACTGGAATCCCTCATTTGGTGGGACACCTGAGGTTGAAAAACAAAATAAAACAAAACATATCAACAACAACAGAACAACGGACTTCTTCCATCCCACAGAATGACCCGAAACACTTTGGATGGGGCCAAAGACCCCAGAGAGTAAGACTCGTCATTTTCCCATGAAGTCACCCCGAAATTTCACGGTCATGAGTGACACGATATCCAGAGACAAAAACTTGAGCAAGAGCCTCACATTCGCCCTTTTTTTCATATCCCGAAGAGTTCTCGTCATGGTCTGTAGATCAGTCCTGCCATACCTATGACCCGAAACATAAGCCGAGTTTATGTTTTCAGACAGCTGTCCAAACAGCCCTGGCCTACACACCCTACAGACTCAGGCCCCTGGAGCCAAACCTGACGACTCTGCTTGCCCTCTACAAGGGAATTGTATGTGCCCACTCCAATGGCCACAACCCTACTAATAGGATAAACCTCCAAAGTCCCTGAGGCCATCCCAATATTTGTGGCTTCCCAGGACAATCAGGGGCAATCTGGGCACATCTGAGCACCTACCGGCTCTCAGACCCATAGAATGATGTCCTCAGAAGTAAAAAGGAACGAACAGGCCCCTAGGCACCTATCGGAACCATTGCTTTGGCTTCCAGGCATCTCTCCTCAGAGGCCTGGATTTCAATAACAGCATATGCCTGTTTCTTGACTCAACCATCAGAACAAATCTCATCTACACATGGGAAAATTGCACGAAGGAACTGTTTGCAAGCCTCTCTTTAGGAGAACCCTTCAGGGCCGCAGTGCCACCGCTTCATTCGAGGTCTCCAAAGACACAAAATCATATTGGGACACATCCCCGGGAGAGTCCATTTCAACTCAGTCCCCTCTGTTGCTCCCCCAGATCCAGCAGATCTATCCTGTCTTGTTGCTTGGAGACATTTTGAATGCGAGGTGGGCTACAATGCCATCCATCCTTATAACCCTGCTCGGAAACTTGTCCTGGATCCAACCAGCAGGTCTTAAATGTCTGCAGAAGAATCTGTGCAGTTGGGAGCTTCTCACAACTCCCATCGTGGGAAAACCCCCATGGCCTCGTGATCCATCCCCCTTCAAGAAGGGGGCATCAGGGACAGAATGTCCAACCTGAGCTATCGTCTGATCCTCTCCCTGACTTCAGATGCACGAGATCTCGATTAAGGACTGTAGATTTGCCTGCCATATACTCACCCAGAAACCGAGGCCTAGCTTGGGTTCTCAGACTTCCGTCCTCAGACTACTGGCCCACAAGACCTCCAGTTTGGCAATCCAGAACTACAATGCAGCACTCTGCCTGCCCTCCAGAAGAAAAACATTGCCCTCTGGGGCTACCCAGAAGCCCCAATGAGGATCAATCTGCACGGCATTCGGCTCTACCCATTATATATAGGCTGACCTGGACAGTAATGCCCTTTCTGACACAGCCGGAGCCTGGACATCCTGGCCCCACCCAGACAGCTGGCCACACACTGAGCACATCGGACCCACCATGGCCTTAGGTCATCATCTCTTCTCAACCTCGGTTTTTAGTCTTCAGAATCTAGACCTTATCTCCAATCACTACCCAGGTTTGAAAATGATGCAGAAATCAGAACTCTTTCCCCATGGCAAGAAAACTTGTGGTTGGCATGTTGTCCAAGATTCAGTGTAGTTGAAACCAGTGTGGCCCATGAGGCCCCGCCCATGCTTGCGGGCCCCATTGGTCACAAACACACATTGTGACCTTCGGCCTGAGCCCAGTCCTCAGGTAAGGCCTCTCAGTGGCTGGATGGAGAGACAGCATCTTGGGCTTGCCATGCCCCTAGGACCCAATTTTTAACCATAATGCGGGTTGTGCCTTCACTCTTCACCAGGGCTCTGCTTTGGAATTCCTCTTTTGGTGGGACCCCTGAGGTAACAAACATGAAAGGAGTCTTCCCATCTCACAGATTGTCGAAAAACAATTGGGATCGTGCAAATCCACAGAGAGCAAGATTCGTCAATGGCCATGAGGCCTCCCCAACATTCCACGGCCATCGCTGATACAAAATCCAGAGACAAAAGCCTGAGCACGCGCCTCAGACTCGCTCATTCTTCATATCTTGAAGAGTTCTTCAGATAAGAACCTACACGGCACTCGAATGCACCCAAAATATATAGTCTAACCTGGGCACTAATGCACTGTCTGACAACCTGAGCCCGGACCTCGTGACCAACACCCAGACAGCTGACCGCACACTGAGCACATCAGACCCGCCATGGCCTTAGGTCATCATCTCTTCCCTACCTCAGTTTCCAGGCTTCAGAACCTAGACCTTATCTCCAATCACTGCCCAGGGGTGACTGTGATGCAGAAATCAGAACTCTTCCTTACCCATGGCAAGAAACCTTGTGGTTGGCATGTTGTCCAACGTTCAGTGTAGGGGAAACCAGCATTCAACTTGATGCCCCGCCCATTCTTGAGTGCGACCAGGGTATAAACACGCATTGTGACCCTCAGCGTGAGTGCTGTCCTCTAGTACGTCCTCTCAGTGGCTGGACCATTAGATGTCATAATGGGCTTGACATGTCCCTAGGCCCAAATTTTTATCCAGATTTCTGGATGTCCAGTCGCCCTTCCCCAGGGATCTACACTGGAATCCCTCATTTGGTGGGACACCTGAGGTTGAAAAACAAAATAAAACAAAACATATCAACAACAACAGAACAACGGACTTCTTCCATCCCACAGAATGACCCGAAACACTTTGGATGGGGCCAAAGACCCAGAGAGTAAGACTCGTCATTTTCCCATGAAGTCACCCCGAAATTTCACGGTCATGAGTGACACGATATCCAGAGACAAAAACTTGAGCAAGAGCCTCACATTCGCCCTTTTTTTCATATCCCGAAGAGTTCTCGTCATGGTCTGTAGATCAGTCCTGCCATACCTATGACCCGAAACATAAGCCGAGTTTATGTTTTCAGACAGCTGTCCAAACAGCCCTGGCCTACACACCCTACAGACTCAGGCCCCTGGAGCCAAACCTGACGACTCTGCTTGCCCTCTACAAGGGAATTGTATGTGCCCACTCCAATGGCCACAACCCTACTAATAGGATAAACCTCCAAAGTCCCTGAGGCCATCCCAATATTTGTGGCTTCCCAGGACAATCAGGGGCAATCTGGGCACATCTGAGCACCTACCGGCTCTCAGACCCATAGAATGATGTCCTCAGAAGTAAAAAGGAACGAACAGGCCCCTAGGCACCTATCGGAACCATTGCTTTGGCTTCCAGGCATCTCTCCTCAGAGGCCTGGATTTCAATAACAGCATATGCCTGTTTCTTGACTCAACCATCAGAACAAATCTCATCTACACATGGGAAAATTGCACGAAGGAACTGTTTGCAAGCCTCTCTTTAGGAGAACCCTTCAGGGCCGCAGTGCCACCGCTTCATTCGAGGTCTCCAAAGACACAAAATCATATTGGGACACATCCCCGGGAGAGTCCATTTCAACTCAGTCCCCTCTGTTGCTCCCCCAGATCCAGCAGATCTATCCTGTCTTGTTGCTTGGAGACATTTTGAATGCGAGGTGGGCTACAATGCCATCCATCCTTATAACCCTGCTCGGAAACTTGTCCTGGATCCAACCAGCAGGTCTTAAATGTCTGCAGAAGAATCTGTGCAGTTGGGAGCTTCTCACAACTCCCATCGTGGGAAAACCCCCATGGCCTCGTGATCCATCCCCCTTCAAGAAGGGGGCATCAGGGACAGAATGTCCAACCTGAGCTATCGTCTGATCCTCTCCCTGACTTCAGATGCACGAGATCTCGATTAAGGACTGTAGATTTGCCTGCCATATACTCACCCAGAAACCGAGGCCTAGCTTGGGTTCTCAGACTTCCGTCCTCAGACTACTGGCCCACAAGACCTCCAGTTTGGCAATCCAGAACTACAATGCAGCACTCTGCCTGCCCTCCAGAAGAAAAACATTGCCCTCTGGGGCTACCCAGAAGCCCCAATGAGGATCAATCTGCACGGCATTCGGCTCTACCCATTATATATAGGCTGACCTGGACAGTAATGCCCTTTCTGACACAGCCGGAGCCTGGACATCCTGGCCCCACCCAGACAGCTGGCCACACACTGAGCACATCGGACCCACCATGGCCTTAGGTCATCATCTCTTCTCAACCTCGGTTTTTAGTCTTCAGAATCTAGACCTTATCTCCAATCACTACCCAGGTTTGAAAATGATGCAGAAATCAGAACTCTTTCCCCATGGCAAGAAAACTTGTGGTTGGCATGTTGTCCAAGATTCAGTGTAGTTGAAACCAGTGTGGCCCATGAGGCCCCGCCCATGCTTGCGGGCCCCATTGGTCACAAACACACATTGTGACCTTCGGCCTGAGCCCAGTCCTCAGGTAAGGCCTCTCAGTGGCTGGATGGAGAGACAGCATCTTGGGCTTGCCATGCCCCTAGGACCCAATTTTTAACCATAATGCGGGTTGTGCCTTCACTCTTCACCAGGGCTCTGCTTTGGAATTCCTCTTTTGGTGGGACCCCTGAGGTAACAAACATGAAAGGAGTCTTCCCATCTCACAGATTGTCGAAAAACAATTGGGATCGTGCAAATCCACAGAGAGCAAGATTCGTCAATGGCCATGAGGCCTCCCCAACATTCCACGGCCATCGCTGATACAAAATCCAGAGACAAAAGCCTGAGCACGCGCCTCAGACTCGCTCATTCTTCATATCTTGAAGAGTTCTTCAGATAAGAACCTACACGGCACTCGAATGCACCCAAAATATATAGTCTAACCTGGGCACTAATGCACTGTCTGACAACCTGAGCCCGGACCTCGTGACCAACACCCAGACAGCTGACCGCACACTGAGCACATCAGACCCGCCATGGCCTTAGGTCATCATCTCTTCCCTACCTCAGTTTCCAGGCTTCAGAACCTAGACCTTATCTCCAATCACTGCCCAGGGGTGACTGTGATGCAGAAATCAGAACTCTTCCTTACCCATGGCAAGAAACCTTGTGGTTGGCATGTTGTCCAACGTTCAGTGTAGGGGAAACCAGCATTCAACTTGATGCCCCGCCCATTCTTGAGTGCGACCAGGGTATAAACACGCATTGTGACCCTCAGCGTGAGTGCTGTCCTCTAGTACGTCCTCTCAGTGGCTGGACCATTAGATGTCATAATGGGCTTGACATGTCCCTAGGCCCAAATTTTTATCCAGATTTCTGGATGTCCAGTCGCCCTTCCCCAGGGATCTACACTGGAATCCCTCATTTGGTGGGACACCTGAGGTTGAAAAACAAAATAAAACAAAACATATCAACAACAACAGAACAACGGACTTCTTCCATCCCACAGAATGACCCGAAACACTTTGGATGGGGCCAAAGACCCCAGAGAGTAAGACTCGTCATTTTCCCATGAAGTCACCCCGAAATTTCACGGTCATGAGTGACACGATATCCAGAGACAAAAACTTGAGCAAGAGCCTCACATTCGCCCTTTTTTTCATATCCCGAAGAGTTCTCGTCATGGTCTGTAGATCAGTCCTGCCATACCTATGACCCGAAACATAAGCCGAGTTTATGTTTTCAGACAGCTGTCCAAACAGCCCTGGCCTACACACCCTACAGACTCAGGCCCCTGGAGCCAAACCTGACGACTCTGCTTGCCCTCTACAAGGGAATTGTATGTGCCCACTCCAATGGCCACAACCCTACTAATAGGATAAACCTCCAAAGTCCCTGAGGCCATCCCAATATTTGTGGCTTCCCAGGACAATCAGGGGCAATCTGGGCACATCTGAGCACCTACCGGCTCTCAGACCCATAGAATGATGTCCTCAGAAGTAAAAAGGAACGAACAGGCCCCTAGGCACCTATCGGAACCATTGCTTTGGCTTCCAGGCATCTCTCCTCAGAGGCCTGGATTTCAATAACAGCATATGCCTGTTTCTTGACTCAACCATCAGAACAAATCTCATCTACACATGGGAAAATTGCACGAAGGAACTGTTTGCAAGCCTCTCTTTAGGAGAACCCTTCAGGGCCGCAGTGCCACCGCTTCATTCGAGGTCTCCAAAGACACAAAATCATATTGGGACACATCCCCCGGGAGAGTCCCATTTCAACTCAGTCCCCTCTGTTGCTCCCCCAGATCCAGCAGATCTATCCTGTCTTGTTGCTTGGAGACATTTTGAATGCGAGGTGGGCTACAATGCCATCCATCCTTATAACCCTGCTCGGAAACTTGTCCTGGATCCAACCAGCAGGTCTTAAATGTCTGCAGAAGAATCTGTGCAGTTGGGAGCTTCTCACAACTCCCATCGTGGGAAAACCCCCATGGCCTCGTGATCCATCCCCCTTCAAGAAGGGGGCATCAGGGACAGAATGTCCAACCTGAGCTATCGTCTGATCCTCTCCCTGACTTCAGATGCACGAGATCTCGATTAAGGACTGTAGATTTGCCTGCCATATACTCACCCAGAAACCGAGGCCTAGCTTGGGTTCTCAGACTTCCGTCCTCAGACTACTGGCCCACAAGACCTCCAGTTTGGCAATCCAGAACTACAATGCAGCACTCTGCCTGCCCTCCAGAAGAAAAACATTGCCCTCTGGGGCTACCCAGAAGCCCCAATGAGGATCAATCTGCACGGCATTCGGCTCTACCCATTATATATAGGCTGACCTGGACAGTAATGCCCTTTCTGACACAGCCGGAGCCTGGACATCCTGGCCCCACCCAGACAGCTGGCCACACACTGAGCACATCGGACCCACCATGGCCTTAGGTCATCATCTCTTCTCAACCTCGGTTTTTAGTCTTCAGAATCTAGACCTTATCTCCAATCACTACCCAGGTTTGAAAATGATGCAGAAATCAGAACTCAGAACTCTTTCCCCATGGCAAGAAAACTTGTGGTTGGCATGTTGTCCAAGATTCAGTGTAGTTGAAACCAGTGTGGCCCATGAGGCCCCGCCCATGCTTGCGGGCCCCATTGGTCACAAACACACATTGTGACCTTCGGCCTGAGCCCAGTCCTCAGGTAAGGCCTCTCAGTGGCTGGATGGAGAGACAGCATCTTGGGCTTGCCATGCCCCTAGGACCCAATTTTTAACCATAATGCGGGTTGTGCCTTCACTCTTCACCAGGGCTCTGCTTTGGAATTCCTCTTTTGGTGGGACCCCTGAGGTAACAAACATGAAAGGAGTCTTCCCATCTCACAGATTGTCGAAAAACAATTGGGATCGTGCAAATCCACAGAGAGCAAGATTCGTCAATGGCCATGAGGCCTCCCCAACATTCCACGGCCATCGCTGATACAAAATCCAGAGACAAAAGCCTGAGCACGCGCCTCAGACTCGCTCATTCTTCATATCTTGAAGAGTTCTTCAGATAAGAACCTACACGGCACTCGAATGCACCCAAAATATATAGTCTAACCTGGGCACTAATGCACTGTCTGACAACCTGAGCCCGGACCTCGTGACCAACACCCAGACAGCTGACCGCACACTGAGCACATCAGACCCGCCATGGCCTTAGGTCATCATCTCTTCCCTACCTCAGTTTCCAGGCTTCAGAACCTAGACCTTATCTCCAATCACTGC
The DNA here is from genome assembly GCF_011764305.1 of Mustela putorius furo. Classification (NCBI taxonomy): domain Eukaryota; kingdom Metazoa; phylum Chordata; class Mammalia; order Carnivora; family Mustelidae; genus Mustela; species Mustela putorius. The sequence continues at coordinate 19,358 of NW_025422252.1, read as the reverse complement.
CCAGGGGTGACTGTGATGCAGAAATCAGAACTCTTCCTTACCCATGGCAAGAAACCTTGTGGTTGGCATGTTGTCCAACGTTCAGTGTAGGAGAAACCAGCATTCAACTTGATGCCCCGCCCATTCTTGAGTGCGACCAGGGTATAAACACGCATTGTGACCCTCAGCGTGAGTGCTGTCCTCTAGTACGTCCTCTCAGTGGCTGGACCATTAGATGTCATAATGGGCTTGACATGTCCCTAGGCCCAAATTTTTATCCAGATTTCTGGATGTCCAGTCGCCCTTCCCCAGGGATCTACACTGGAATCCCTCATTTGGTGGGACACCTGAGGTTGAAAAACAAAATAAAACAAAACATATCAACAACAACAGAACAACGGACTTCTTCCATCCCACAGAATGACCCGAAACACTTTGGATGGGGCCAAAGACCCCAGAGAGTAAGACTCGTCATTTTCCCATGAAGTCACCCCGAAATTTCACGGTCATGAGTGACACGATATCCAGAGACAAAAACTTGAGCAAGAGCCTCACATTCGCCCTTTTTTCATATCCCGAAGAGTTCTCGTCATGGTCTGTAGATCAGTCCTGCCATACCTATGACCCGAAACATAAGCCGAGTTTATGTTTTCAGACAGCTGTCCAAACAGCCCTGGCCTACACACCCTACAGACTCAGGCCCCTGGAGCCAAACCTGACGACTCTGCTTGCCCTCTACAAGGGAATTGTATGTGCCCACTCCAATGGCCACAACCCTACTAATAGGATAAACCTCCAAAGTCCCTGAGGCCATCCCAATATTTGTGGCTTCCCAGGACAATCAGGGGCAATCTGGGCACATCTGAGCACCTACCGGCTCTCAGACCCATAGAATGATGTCCTCAGAAGTAAAAAGGAACGAACAGGCCCCTAGGCACCTATCGGAACCATTGCTTTGGCTTCCAGGCATCTCTCCTCAGAGGCCTGGATTTCAATAACAGCATATGCCTGTTTCTTGACTCAACCATCAGAACAAATCTCATCTACACATGGGAAAATTGCACGAAGGAACTGTTTGCAAGCCTCTCTTTAGGAGAACCCTTCAGGGCCGCAGTGCCACCGCTTCATTCGAGGTCTCCAAAGACACAAAATCATATTGGGACACATCCCCGGGAGAGTCCATTTCAACTCAGTCCCCTCTGTTGCTCCCCCAGATCCAGCAGATCTATCCTGTCTTGTTGCTTGGAGACATTTTGAATGCGAGGTGGGCTACAATGCCATCCATCCTTATAACCCTGCTCGGAAACTTGTCCTGGATCCAACCAGCAGGTCTTAAATGTCTGCAGAAGAATCTGTGCAGTTGGGAGCTTCTCACAACTCCCATCGTGGGAAAACCCCCATGGCCTCGTGATCCATCCCCCTTCAAGAAGGGGGCATCAGGGACAGAATGTCCAACCTGAGCTATCGTCTGATCCTCTCCCTGACTTCAGATGCACGAGATCTCGATTAAGGACTGTAGATTTGCCTGCCATATACTCACCCAGAAACCGAGGCCTAGCTTGGGTTCTCAGACTTCCGTCCTCAGACTACTGGCCCACAAGACCTCCAGTTTGGCAATCCAGAACTACAATGCAGCACTCTGCCTGCCCTCCAGAAGAAAAACATTGCCCTCTGGGGCTACCCAGAAGCCCCAATGAGGATCAATCTGCACGGCATTCGGCTCTACCCATTATATATAGGCTGACCTGGACAGTAATGCCCTTTCTGACACAGCCGGAGCCTGGACATCCTGGCCCCACCCAGACAGCTGGCCACACACTGAGCACATCGGACCCACCATGGCCTTAGGTCATCATCTCTTCTCAACCTCGGTTTTTAGTCTTCAGAATCTAGACCTTATCTCCAATCACTACCCAGGTTTGAAAATGATGCAGAAATCAGAACTCTTTCCCCATGGCAAGAAAACTTGTGGTTGGCATGTTGTCCAAGATTCAGTGTAGTTGAAACCAGTGTGGCCCATGAGGCCCCGCCCATGCTTGCGGGCCCCATTGGTCACAAACACACATTGTGACCTTCGGCCTGAGCCCAGTCCTCAGGTAAGGCCTCTCAGTGGCTGGATGGAGAGACAGCATCTTGGGCTTGCCATGCCCCTAGGACCCAATTTTTAACCATAATGCGGGTTGTGCCTTCACTCTTCACCAGGGCTCTGCTTTGGAATTCCTCTTTTGGTGGGACCCCTGAGGTAACAAACATGAAAGGAGTCTTCCCATCTCACAGATTGTCGAAAAACAATTGGGATCGTGCAAATCCACAGAGAGCAAGATTCGTCAATGGCCATGAGGCCTCCCCAACATTCCACGGCCATCGCTGATACAAAATCCAGAGACAAAAGCCTGAGCACGCGCCTCAGACTCGCTCATTCTTCATATCTTGAAGAGTTCTTCAGATAAGAACCTACACGGCACTCGAATGCACCCAAAATATATAGTCTAACCTGGGCACTAATGCACTGTCTGACAACCTGAGCCCGGACCTCGTGACCAACACCCAGACAGCTGACCGCACACTGAGCACATCAGACCCGCCATGGCCTTAGGTCATCATCTCTTCCCTACCTCAGTTTCCAGGCTTCAGAACCTAGACCTTATCTCCAATCACTGCCCAGGGGTGACTGTGATGCAGAAATCAGAACTCTTCCTTACCCATGGCAAGAAACCTTGTGGTTGGCATGTTGTCCAACGTTCAGTGTAGGGGAAACCAGCATTCAACTTGATGCCCCCGCCCATTCTTGAGTGCGACCAGGGTATAAACACGCATTGTGACCCTCAGCGTGAGTGCTGTCCTCTAGTACGTCCTCTCAGTGGCTGGACCATTAGATGTCATAATGGGCTTGACATGTCCCTAGGCCCAAATTTTTATCCAGATTTCTGGATGTCCAGTCGCCCTTCCCCAGGGATCTACACTGGAATCCCTCATTTGGTGGGACACCTGAGGTTGAAAAACAAAATAAAACAAAACATATCAACAACAACAGAACAACGGACTTCTTCCATCCCACAGAATGACCCGAAACACTTTGGATGGGGCCAAAGACCCCAGAGAGTAAGACTCGTCATTTTCCCATGAAGTCACCCCGAAATTTCACGGTCATGAGTGACACGATATCCAGAGACAAAAACTTGAGCAAGAGCCTCACATTCGCCCTTTTTTCATATCCCGAAGAGTTCTCGTCATGGTCTGTAGATCAGTCCTGCCATACCTATGACCCGAAACATAAGCCGAGTTTATGTTTTCAGACAGCTGTCCAAACAGCCCTGGCCTACACACCCTACAGACTCAGGCCCCTGGAGCCAAACCTGACGACTCTGCTTGCCCTCTACAAGGGAATTGTATGTGCCCACTCCAATGGCCACAACCCTACTAATAGGATAAACCTCCAAAGTCCCTGAGGCCATCCCAATATTTGTGGCTTCCCAGGACAATCAGGGGCAATCTGGGCACATCTGAGCACCTACCGGCTCTCAGACCCATAGAATGATGTCCTCAGAAGTAAAAAGGAACGAACAGGCCCCTAGGCACCTATCGGAACCATTGCTTTGGCTTCCAGGCATCTCTCCTCAGAGGCCTGGATTTCAATAACAGCATATGCCTGTTTCTTGACTCAACCATCAGAACAAATCTCATCTACACATGGGAAAATTGCACGAAGGAACTGTTTGCAAGCCTCTCTTTAGGAGAACCCTTCAGGGCCGCAGTGCCACCGCTTCATTCGAGGTCTCCAAAGACACAAAATCATATTGGGACACATCCCCGGGAGAGTCCATTTCAACTCAGTCCCCTCTGTTGCTCCCCCAGATCCAGCAGATCTATCCTGTCTTGTTGCTTGGAGACATTTTGAATGCGAGGTGGGCTACAATGCCATCCATCCTTATAACCCTGCTCGGAAACTTGTCCTGGATCCAACCAGCAGGTCTTAAATGTCTGCAGAAGAATCTGTGCAGTTGGGAGCTTCTCACAACTCCCATCGTGGGAAAACCCCCATGGCCTCGTGATCCATCCCCCTTCAAGAAGGGGGCATCAGGGACAGAATGTCCAACCTGAGCTATCGTCTGATCCTCTCCCTGACTTCAGATGCACGAGATCTCGATTAAGGACTGTAGATTTGCCTGCCATATACTCACCCAGAAACCGAGGCCTAGCTTGGGTTCTCAGACTTCCGTCCTCAGACTACTGGCCCACAAGACCTCCAGTTTGGCAATCCAGAACTACAATGCAGCACTCTGCCTGCCCTCCAGAAGAAAAACATTGCCCTCTGGGGCTACCCAGAAGCCCCAATGAGGATCAATCTGCACGGCATTCGGCTCTACCCATTATATATAGGCTGACCTGGACAGTAATGCCCTTTCTGACACAGCCGGAGCCTGGACATCCTGGCCCCACCCAGACAGCTGGCCACACACTGAGCACATCGGACCCACCATGGCCTTAGGTCATCATCTCTTCTCAACCTCGGTTTTTAGTCTTCAGAATCTAGACCTTATCTCCAATCACTACCCAGGTTTGAAAATGATGCAGAAATCAGAACTCTTTCCCCATGGCAAGAAAACTTGTGGTTGGCATGTTGTCCAAGATTCAGTGTAGTTGAAACCAGTGTGGCCCATGAGGCCCCGCCCATGCTTGCGGGCCCCATTGGTCACAAACACACATTGTGACCTTCGGCCTGAGCCCAGTCCTCAGGTAAGGCCTCTCAGTGGCTGGATGGAGAGACAGCATCTTGGGCTTGCCATGCCCCTAGGACCCAATTTTTAACCATAATGCGGGTTGTGCCTTCACTCTTCACCAGGGCTCTGCTTTGGAATTCCTCTTTTGGTGGGACCCCTGAGGTAACAAACATGAAAGGAGTCTTCCCATCTCACAGATTGTCGAAAAACAATTGGGATCGTGCAAATCCACAGAGAGCAAGATTCGTCAATGGCCATGAGGCCTCCCCAACATTCCACGGCCATCGCTGATACAAAATCCAGAGACAAAAGCCTGAGCACGCGCCTCAGACTCGCTCATTCTTCATATCTTGAAGAGTTCTTCAGATAAGAACCTACACGGCACTCGAATGCACCCAAAATATATAGTCTAACCTGGGCACTAATGCACTGTCTGACAACCTGAGCCCGGACCTCGTGACCAACACCCAGACAGCTGACCGCACACTGAGCACATCAGACCCGCCATGGCCTTAGGTCATCATCTCTTCCCTACCTCAGTTTCCAGGCTTCAGAACCTAGACCTTATCTCCAATCACTGCCCAGGGGTGACTGTGATGCAGAAATCAGAACTCTTCCTTACCCATGGCAAGAAACCTTGTGGTTGGCATGTTGTCCAACGTTCAGTGTAGGGGAAACCAGCATTCAACTTGATGCCCCGCCCATTCTTGAGTGCGACCAGGGTATAAACACGCATTGTGACCCTCAGCGTGAGTGCTGTCCTCTAGTACGTCCTCTCAGTGGCTGGACCATTAGATGTCATAATGGGCTTGACATGTCCCTAGGCCCAAATTTTTATCCAGATTTCTGGATGTCCAGTCGCCCTTCCCCAGGGATCTACACTGGAATCCCTCATTTGGTGGGACACCTGAGGTTGAAAAACAAAATAAAACAAAACATATCAACAACAACAGAACAACGGACTTCTTCCATCCCACAGAATGACCCGAAACACTTTGGATGGGGCCAAAGACCCCAGAGAGTAAGACTCGTCATTTTCCCATGAAGTCACCCCGAAATTTCACGGTCATGAGTGACACGATATCCAGAGACAAAAACTTGAGCAAGAGCCTCACATTCGCCCTTTTTCATATCCCGAAGAGTTCTCGTCATGGTCTGTAGATCAGTCCTGCCATACCTATGACCCGAAACATAAGCCGAGTTTATGTTTTCAGACAGCTGTCCAAACAGCCCTGGCCTACACACCCTACAGACTCAGGCCCCTGGAGCCAAACCTGACGACTCTGCTTGCCCTCTACAAGGGAATTGTATGTGCCCACTCCAATGGCCACAACCCTACTAATAGGATAAACCTCCAAAGTCCCTGAGGCCATCCCAATATTTGTGGCTTCCCAGGACAATCAGGGGCAATCTGGGCACATCTGAGCACCTACCGGCTCTCAGACCCATAGAATGATGTCCTCAGAAGTAAAAAGGAACGAACAGGCCCCTAGGCACCTATCGGAACCATTGCTTTGGCTTCCAGGCATCTCTCCTCAGAGGCCTGGATTTCAATAACAGCATATGCCTGTTTCTTGACTCAACCATCAGAACAAATCTCATCTACACATGGGAAAATTGCACGAAGGAACTGTTTGCAAGCCTCTCTTTAGGAGAACCCTTCAGGGCCGCAGTGCCACCGCTTCATTCGAGGTCTCCAAAGACACAAAATCATATTGGGACACATCCCCGGGAGAGTCCATTTCAACTCAGTCCCCTCTGTTGCTCCCCCAGATCCAGCAGATCTATCCTGTCTTGTTGCTTGGAGACATTTTGAATGCGAGGTGGGCTACAATGCCATCCATCCTTATAACCCTGCTCGGAAACTTGTCCTGGATCCAACCAGCAGGTCTTAAATGTCTGCAGAAGAATCTGTGCAGTTGGGAGCTTCTCACAACTCCCATCGTGGGAAAACCCCCATGGCCTCGTGATCCATCCCCCTTCAAGAAGGGGGCATCAGGGACAGAATGTCCAACCTGAGCTATCGTCTGATCCTCTCCCTGACTTCAGATGCACGAGATCTCGATTAAGGACTGTAGATTTGCCTGCCATATACTCACCCAGAAACCGAGGCCTAGCTTGGGTTCTCAGACTTCCGTCCTCAGACTACTGGCCCACAAGACCTCCAGTTTGGCAATCCAGAACTACAATGCAGCACTCTGCCTGCCCTCCAGAAGAAAAACATTGCCCTCTGGGGCTACCCAGAAGCCCCAATGAGGATCAATCTGCACGGCATTCGGCTCTACCCATTATATATAGGCTGACCTGGACAGTAATGCCCTTTCTGACACAGCCGGAGCCTGGACATCCTGGCCCCACCCAGACAGCTGGCCACACACTGAGCACATCGGACCCACCATGGCCTTAGGTCATCATCTCTTCTCAACCTCGGTTTTTAGTCTTCAGAATCTAGACCTTATCTCCAATCACTACCCAGGTTTGAAAATGATGCAGAAATCAGAACTCTTTCCCCATGGCAAGAAAAACTTGTGGTTGGCATGTTGTCCAAGATTCAGTGTAGTTGAAACCAGTGTGGCCCATGAGGCCCCGCCCATGCTTGCGGGCCCCATTGGTCACAAACACACATTGTGACCTTCGGCCTGAGCCCAGTCCTCAGGTAAGGCCTCTCAGTGGCTGGATGGAGAGACAGCATCTTGGGCTTGCCATGCCCCTAGGACCCAATTTTTAACCATAATGCGGGTTGTGCCTTCACTCTTCACCAGGGCTCTGCTTTGGAATTCCTCTTTTGGTGGGACCCCTGAGGTAACAAACATGAAAGGAGTCTTCCCATCTCACAGATTGTCGAAAAACAATTGGGATCGTGCAAATCCACAGAGAGCAAGATTCGTCAATGGCCATGAGGCCTCCCCAACATTCCACGGCCATCGCTGATACAAAATCCAGAGACAAAAGCCTGAGCACGCGCCTCAGACTCGCTCATTCTTCATATCTTGAAGAGTTCTTCAGATAAGAACCTACACGGCACTCGAATGCACCCAAAATATATAGTCTAACCTGGGCACTAATGCACTGTCTGACAACCTGAGCCCGGACCTCGTGACCAACACCCAGACAGCTGACCGCACACTGAGCACATCAGACCCGCCATGGCCTTAGGTCATCATCTCTTCCCCTACCTCAGTTTCCAGGCTTCAGAACCTAGACCTTATCTCCAATCACTGCCCAGGGGTGACTGTGATGCAGAAATCAGAACTCTTCCTTACCCATGGCAAGAAACCTTGTGGTTGGCATGTTGTCCAACGTTCAGTGTAGGGGAAACCAGCATTCAACTTGATGCCCCCCGCCCATTCTTGAGTGCGACCAGGGTATAAAAACACGCATTGTGACCCTCAGCGTGAGTGCTGTCCTCTAGTACGTCCTCTCAGTGGCTGGACCATTAGATGTCATAATGGGCTTGACATGTCCCTAGGCCCAAATTTTTATCCAGATTTCTGGATGTCCAGTCGCCCTTCCCCAGGGATCTACACTGGAATCCCTCATTTGGTGGGACACCTGAGGTTGAAAAACAAAATAAAACAAAACATATCAACAACAACAGAACAACGGACTTCTTCCATCCCACAGAATGACCCGAAACACTTTGGATGGGGCCAAAGACCCCAGAGAGTAAGACTCGTCATTTTCCCATGAAGTCACCCCGAAATTTCACGGTCATGAGTGACACGATATCCAGAGACAAAAACTTGAGCAAGAGCCTCACATTCGCCCTTTTTTTCATATCCCGAAGAGTTCTCGTCATGGTCTGTAGATCAGTCCTGCCATACCTATGACCCGAAACATAAGCCGAGTTTATGTTTTCAGACAGCTGTCCAAACAGCCCTGGCCTACACACCCTACAGACTCAGGCCCCTGGAGCCAAACCTGACGACTCTGCTTGCCCTCTACAAGGGAATTGTATGTGCCCACTCCAATGGCCACAACCCTACTAATAGGATAAACCTCCAAAGTCCCTGAGGCCATCCCAATATTTGTGGCTTCCCAGGACAATCAGGGGCAATCTGGGCACATCTGAGCACCTACCGGCTCTCAGACCCATAGAATGATGTCCTCAGAAGTAAAAAGGAACGAACAGGCCCCTAGGCACCTATCGGAACCATTGCTTTGGCTTCCAGGCATCTCTCCTCAGAGGCCTGGATTTCAATAACAGCATATGCCTGTTTCTTGACTCAACCATCAGAACAAATCTCATCTACACATGGGAAAATTGCACGAAGGAACTGTTTGCAAGCCTCTCTTTAGGAGAACCCTTCAGGGCCGCAGTGCCACCGCTTCATTCGAGGTCTCCAAAGACACAAAATCATATTGGGACACATCCCCGGGAGAGTCCATTTCAACTCAGTCCCCTCTGTTGCTCCCCCAGATCCAGCAGATCTATCCTGTCTTGTTGCTTGGAGACATTTTGAATGCGAGGTGGGCTACAATGCCATCCATCCTTATAACCCTGCTCGGAAACTTGTCCTGGATCCAACCAGCAGGTCTTAAATGTCTGCAGAAGAATCTGTGCAGTTGGGAGCTTCTCACAACTCCCATCGTGGGAAAACCCCCATGGCCTCGTGATCCATCCCCCTTCAAGAAGGGGGCATCAGGGACAGAATGTCCAACCTGAGCTATCGTCTGATCCTCTCCCTGACTTCAGATGCACGAGATCTCGATTAAGGACTGTAGATTTGCCTGCCATATACTCACCCAGAAACCGAGGCCTAGCTTGGGTTCTCAGACTTCCGTCCTCAGACTACTGGCCCACAAGACCTCCAGTTTGGCAATCCAGAACTACAATGCAGCACTCTGCCTGCCCTCCAGAAGAAAAACATTGCCCTCTGGGGCTACCCAGAAGCCCCAATGAGGATCAATCTGCACGGCATTCGGCTCTACCCATTATATATAGGCTGACCTGGACAGTAATGCCCTTTCTGACACAGCCGGAGCCTGGACATCCTGGCCCCACCCAGACAGCTGGCCACACACTGAGCACATCGGACCCACCATGGCCTTAGGTCATCATCTCTTCTCAACCTCGGTTTTTTAGTCTTCAGAATCTAGACCTTATCTCCAATCACTACCCAGGTTTGAAAATGATGCAGAAATCAGAACTCTTTCCCCATGGCAAGAAAACTTGTGGTTGGCATGTTGTCCAAGATTCAGTGTAGTTGAAACCAGTGTGGCCCATGAGGCCCCGCCCATGCTTGCGGGCCCCATTGGTCACAAACACACATTGTGACCTTCGGCCTGAGCCCAGTCCTCAGGTAAGGCCTCTCAGTGGCTGGATGGAGAGACAGCATCTTGGGCTTGCCATGCCCCTAGGACCCAATTTTTAACCATAATGCGGGTTGTGCCTTCACTCTTCACCAGGGCTCTGCTTTGGAATTCCTCTTTTGGTGGGACCCCTGAGGTAACAAACATGAAAGGAGTCTTCCCATCTCACAGATTGTCGAAAAACAATTGGGATCGTGCAAATCCACAGAGAGCAAGATTCGTCAATGGCCATGAGGCCTCCCCAACATTCCACGGCCATCGCGATGATACAAAATCCAGAGACAAAAGCCTGAGCACGCGCCTCAGACTCGCTCATTCTTCATATCTTGAAGAGTTCTTCAGATAAGAACCTACACGGCACTCGAATGCACCCAAAATATATAGTCTAACCTGGGCACTAATGCACTGTCTGACAACCTGAGCCCGGACCTCGTGACCAACACCCAGACAGCTGACCGCACACTGAGCACATCAGACCCGCCATGGCCTTAGGTCATCATCTCTTCCCTACCTCAGTTTCCAGGCTTCAGAACCTAGACCTTATCTCCAATCACTGCCCAGGGGTGACTGTGATGCAGAAATCAGAACTCTTCCTTACCCATGGCAAGAAACCTTGTGGTTGGCATGTTGTCCAACGTTCAGTGTAGGGGAAACCAGCATTCAACTTGATGCCCCGCCCATTCTTGAGTGCGACCAGGGTATAAACACGCATTGTGACCCTCAGCGTGAGTGCTGTCCTCTAGTACGTCCTCTCAGTGGCTGGACCATTAGATGTCATAATGGGCTTGACATGTCCCTAGGCCCAAATTTTTATCCAGATTTCTGGATGTCCAGTCGCCCTTCCCCAGGGATCTACACTGGAATCCCTCATTTGGTGGGACACCTGAGGTTGAAAAACAAAAATAAAACAAAACATATCAACAACAACAGAACAACGGACTTCTTCCATCCCACAGAATGACCCGAAACACTTTGGATGGGGCCAAAGACCCCAGAGAGTAAGACTCGTCATTTTCCCATGAAGTCACCCCGAAATTTCACGGTCATGAGTGACACGATATCCAGAGACAAAAACTTGAGCAAGAGCCTCACATTCGCCCTTTTTTCATATCCCGAAGAGTTCTCGTCATGGTCTGTAGATCAGTCCTGCCATACCTATGACCCGAAACATAAGCCGAGTTTATGTTTTCAGACAGCTGTCCAAACAGCCCTGGCCTACACACCCTACAGACTCAGGCCCCTGGAGCCAAACCTGACGACTCTGCTTGCCCTCTACAAGGGAATTGTATGTGCCCACTCCAATGGCCACAACCCTACTAATAGGATAAACCTCCAAAGTCCCTGAGGCCATCCCAATATTTGTGGCTTCCCAGGACAATCAGGGGCAATCTGGGCACATCTGAGCACCTACCGGCTCTCAGACCCATAGAATGATGTCCTCAGAAGTAAAAAGGAACGAACAGGCCCCTAGGCACCTATCGGAACCATTGCTTTGGCTTCCAGGCATCTCTCCTCAGAGGCCTGGATTTCAATAACAGCATATGCCTGTTTCTTGACTCAACCATCAGAACAAATCTCATCTACACATGGGAAAATTGCACGAAGGAACTGTTTGCAAGCCTCTCTTTAGGAGAACCCTTCAGGGCCGCAGTGCCACCGCTTCATTCGAGGTCTCCAAAGACACAAAATCATATTGGGACACATCCCCGGGAGAGTCCATTTCAACTCAGTCCCCTCTGTTGCTCCCCCAGATCCAGCAGATCTATCCTGTCTTGTTGCTTGGAGACATTTTGAATGCGAGGTGGGCTACAATGCCATCCATCCTTATAACCCTGCTCGGAAACTTGTCCTGGATCCAACCAGCAGGTCTTAAATGTCTGCAGAAGAATCTGTGCAGTTGGGAGCTTCTCACAACTCCCATCGTGGGAAAACCCCCATGGCCTCGTGATCCATCCCCCTTCAAGAAGGGGGCATCAGGGACAGAATGTCCAACCTGAGCTATCGTCTGATCCTCTCCCTGACTTCAGATGCACGAGATCTCGATTAAGGACTGTAGATTTGCCTGCCATATACTCACCCAGAAACCGAGGCCTAGCTTGGGTTCTCAGACTTCCGTCCTCAGACTACTGGCCCACAAGACCTCCAGTTTGGCAATCCAGAACTACAATGCAGCACTCTGCCTGCCCTCCAGAAGAAAAAAAAAACATTGCCCTCTGGGGCTACCCAGAAACCCCAATGAGGATCAATCTGCACGGCATTCGGCTCTACCCATTATATATAGGCTGACCTGGACAGTAATGCCCTTTCTGACACAGCCGGAGCCTGGACATCCTGGCCCCACCCAGACAGCTGGCCACACACTGAGCACATCGGACCCACCATGGCCTTAGGTCATCATCTCTTCTCAACCTCGGTTTTTAGTCTTCAGAATCTAGACCTTATCTCCAATCACTACCCAGGTTTGAAAATGATGCAGAAATCAGAACTCTTTCCCCATGGCAAGAAAACTTGTGGTTGGCATGTTGTCCAAGATTCAGTGTAGTTGAAACCAGTGTGGCCCATGAGGCCCCGCCCATGCTTGCGGGCCCCATTGGTCACAAACACACATTGTGACCTTCGGCCTGAGCCCAGTCCTCAGGTAAGGCCTCTCAGTGGCTGGATGGAGAGACAGCATCTTGGGCTTGCCATGCCCCTAGGACCCAATTTTTAACCATAATGCGGGTTGTGCCTTCACTCTTCACCCAGGGCTCTGCTTTGGAATTCCTCTTTTGGTGGGACCCCTGAGGTAACAAACATGAAAGGAGTCTTCCCATCTCACAGATTGTCGAAAAACATTTGGGATCGTGCAAATCCACAGAGAGCAAGATTCGTCAATGGCCATGAGGCCTCCCCAACATTCCACGGCCATCGCTGATACAAAATCCAGAGACAAAAGCCTGAGCACGCGCCTCAGACTCGCTCATTCTTCATATCTTGAAGAGTTCTTCAGATAAGAACCTACACGGCACTCGAATGCACCCAAAATATATAGTCTAACCTGGGCACTAATGCACTGTCTGACAACCTGAGCCCGGACCTCGTGACCAACACCCAGACAGCTGACCGCACACTGAGCACATCAGACCCGCCATGGCCTTAGGTCATCATCTCTTCCCTACCTCAGTTTCCAGGCTTCAGAACCTAGACCTTATCTCCAATCACTGCCCAGGGGTGACTGTGATGCAGAAATCAGAACTCTTCCTTACCCATGGCAAGAAACCTTGTGGTTGGCATGTTGTCCAACGTTCAGTGTAGGGGAAACCAGCATTCAACTTGATGCCCCCGCCCATTCTTGAGTGCGACCAGGGTATAAACACGCATTGTGACCCTCAGCGTGAGTGCTGTCCTCTAGTACGTCCTCTCAGTGGCTGGACCATTAGATGTCATAATGGGCTTGACATGTCCCTAGGCCCAAATTTTTATCCAGATTTCTGGATGTCCAGTCGCCCTTCCCCAGGGATCTACACTGGAATCCCTCATTTGGTGGGACACCTGAGGTTGAAAAACAAAATAAAACAAAACAACATCAACAACAACAGAACAACGGACTTCTTCCATCCCACAGAATGACCCGAAACACTTTGGATGGGGCCAAAGACCCCAGAGAGTAAGACTCGTCATTTTCCCATGAAGTCACCCCGAAATTTCACGGTCATGAGTGACACGATATCCAGAGACAAAAACTTGAGCAAGAGCCTCACATTCGCCCTTTTTTCATATCCCGAAGAGTTCTCGTCATGGTCTGTAGATCAGTCCTGCCATACCTATGACCCGAAACATAAGCCGAGTTTATGTTTTCAGACAGCTGTCCAAACAGCCCTGGCCTACACACCCTACAGACTCAGGCCCCTGGAGCCAAACCTGACGACTCTGCTTGCCCTCTACAAGGGAATTGTATGTGCCCACTCCAATGGCCACAACCCTACTAATAGGATAAACCTCCAAAGTCCCTGAGGCCATCCCAATATTTGTGGCTTCCCAGGACAATCAGGGGCAATCTGGGCACATCTGAGCACCTACCGGCTCTCAGACCCATAGAATGATGTCCTCAGAAGTAAAAAGGAACGAACAGGCCCCTAGGCACCTATCGGAACCATTGCTTTGGCTTCCAGGCATCTCTCCTCAGAGGCCTGGATTTCAATAACAGCATATGCCTGTTTCTTGACTCAACCATCAGAACAAATCTCATCTACACATGGGAAAATTGCACGAAGGAACTGTTTGCAAGCCTCTCTTTAGGAGAACCCTTCAGGGCCGCAGTGCCACCGCTTCATTCGAGGTCTCCAAAGACACAAAATCATATTGGGACACATCCCCGGGAGAGTCCATTTCAACTCAGTCCCCTCTGTTGCTCCCCCCCAGATCCAGCAGATCTATCCTGTCTTGTTGCTTGGAGACATTTGAATGCGAGGTGGGCTACAATGCCATCCATCCTTATAACCCTGCTCGGAAACTTGTCCTGGATCCAACCAGCAGGTCTTAAATGTCTGCAGAAGAATCTGTGCAGTTGGGAGCTTCTCACAACTCCCATCGTGGGAAAACCCCCATGGCCTCGTGATCCATCCCCCCTTCAAGAAGGGGGCATCAGGGACAGAATGTCCAACCTGAGCTATCGTCTGATCCTCTCCCTGACTTCAGATGCACGAGATCTCGATTAAGGACTGTAGATTTGCCTGCCATATACTCACCCAGAAACCCGAGGCCTAGCTTGGGTTCTCAGACTTCCGTCCTCAGACTACTGGCCCACAAGACCTCCAGTTTGGCAATCCAGAACTACAAGGCAGCACTCTGCCTGCCCTCCAGAAGAAAAACATTGCCCTCTCTGGGCTACCCAGAAACCCCAATGAGGATCAATCTGCACGGCATTCGGCTCTACCCATTATATATAGGCTGACCTGGACAGTAATGCCCTTTCTGACACAGCCGGAGCCTGGACATCCTGGCCCCACCCAGACAGCTGGCCACACACTGAGCACATCGGACCCACCATGGCCTTAGGTCATCATCTCTTCTCAACCTCGGTTTTTAGTCTTCAGAATCTAGACCTTATCTCCAATCACTACCCAGGTTTGAAAATGATGCAGAAATCAGAACTCTTTCCCCATGGCAAGAAAACTTGTGGTTGGCATGTTGTCCAAGATTCAGTGTAGTTGAAACCAGTGTGGCCCATGAGGCCCCGCCCATGCTTGCGGGCCCCATTGGTCACAAACACACATTGTGACCTTCGGCCTGAGCCCAGTCCTCAGGTAAGGCCTCTCAGTGGCTGGATGGAGAGACAGCATCTTGGGCTTGCCATGCCCCTAGGACCCAATTTTTAACCATAATGCGGGTTGTGTGCCTTCACTCTTCACCAGGGCTCTGCTTTGGAATTCCTCTTTTGGTGGGACCCCCTGAGGTAACAAACATGAAAGGAGTCTTCCCATCTCACAGATTGTCGAAAAACAATTGGGATCGTGCAAATCCACAGAGAGCAAGATTCGTCAATGGCCATGAGGCCTCCCCAACATTCCACGGCCATCGCTGATACAAAATCCAGAGACAAATAGCCTGAGCACGCGCCTCAGACTCGCTCATTCTTCATATCTTGAAGAGTTCTTCAGATAAGAACCTACACGGCACTCGAATGCACCCAAAATATATAGTCTAACCTGGGCACTAATGCACTGTCTGACAACATGAGCCCGGACCTCGTGACCAACACACAGACAGCTGACCGCACACTGAGCACATCAGACCCGCCATGGCCTTAGGTCATCATCTCTTCCCTACCTCAGTTTCCAGGCTTCAGAACCTAGACCTTATCTCCAATCACTGCCCAGGGGTGACTGTGATGCAGAAATCAGAACTCTTCCTTACCCATGGCAAGAAACCTTGTGGTTGGCATGTTGTCCAACGTTCAGTGTAGGAGAAGAAAACCAGCATTCAACTTGATGCCCCGCCCATTCTTGAGTGCGACCAGGGTATAAACACGCATTGTGACCCTCAGCGTGAGTGCTGTCCTCTAGTACGTCCTCTCAGTGGCTGGACCATTAGATGTCATAATGGGCTTGACATGTCCTAGGCCCCCAACCATTTTATCCAGATTTTCTGGAGTGTCCAGTCGCCCTTCCCAGGGATCTACACTGGAATCCCCTCATTTGGTGGGACACCTGAGGTTGAAAAACAAAAATAAAAACAAAACATATCAACACAACAACAGAACAACGGGACTTCTTCCATCTACACCACAGATATCATGACCAAGAAACACTTTGGATGGGGCCAAAGAAACCAGATACATATCTATGAACACCGCAAACATACGCCGCCCGTTTATGTTTTCCAGATCAGCTGTCCAACAACAGCCCTGGCCTACATCCCATACAACGCAATAACCGGGCCCCTGCGAGCAAAAACTGATCCCGACTTGCGAGACCGCCACGACTACAATGGGAATTGTATGTGCACCACACGCCCATGGCCACAACCCTACTCAATAGGAAGAAAACCTCCAAAGTCCTGACCGGGCCATCCCAATATTTCGCCTGGCCTTCACAGGACGAATCACGGGGCAATCGGGACCAAATCTGCAGCACCTGTTTTACCGGCTATCACAGACCCACTAGAATGATGTGCTCCCAGGAATAAAAAGGAATACCGAACCCAAGGGCCCTGAGCACCCTACAGGGCACTCATGCTGCTCTTTGTGCTCATAGAGCGCATCTACTCAGACTCAGACTGCCTGGATTTTCAATAACAGCATATCGCTGTTTTCTTTCTTGGGACCCTCAACCTATGCAGACAAAACTCTCATCTTACACAGGGACCAAAACATTGCCCACGCATTAAATGCTTGTGCAAAGCCTCTGTTGAGGGAGAACCCGTTCAGCCCACGCTGCAGCTTTGGCCAGGGGAGAGCTTCATTTCACGGTCTCACACAAAGACCACAATAATCATTAGTTGGACCCATCCCGGGGATGCGTCCATTTTCAAACCTCAGTCACCTCTGTTGCTACCCCAATAATCCAATCAGATATATCCTGTCTTGTTGCTTGGAGACAATTTTTAATGCGACGAGGGGGCTAAAATGCCATCCAGCCTTATAACCCCCGTGCCTCGGAAACCTAATATGTCTGGATCCAACCAGCAGGTCTTAATGTGCTGCAACATCTGTCAGTTATGGTGAAAACTATCTCGCGTGCAACTCCCACTCGTTGTAAAACCCCCATGGCACATCAGGGTGTAGTCCATCCCCCTTCAAGAAGGGGTGTCATCAGACAGAATGTCCACCTAAGCTATCGTAAATCGTCTGGATCCTCTCACCTGACTTTCGATGCCGAGAGTATAGATTAAAGACGTGTATATTTGTACCAATGGCCAGTAGACTCACATCGGGGAGGGTACCCGTCGACACGCGGGACGTGCCTTCTTAAAGCTTGGGGTTCTCAGAATTGTCCTGTCCTCAATCTACTGGCCAACAAGACCTACACGTGGGGGTTGTAATCCACAGGAGGCTACAATGGCAGCACTCTTGCGCTGCCCTCCAGAAGAAAAACACCTGCCCTCTGAGGGCAACACCTAAAAACACAATGAGGATCCAATCTGACACGGAATTTCGGCTCTAACCATTGATCTATATGCTGGACCCGTGGTAGCAGTCATGGCCCTTGTCTTCTATGACAACGCCCGAGAGCCGGTGGAACAATCCTGTCCGCCAACCAGGACACCCGCTGGCCAAGCCGTGCCATTAGCACATCCGACCCACGCATTGCCTATTAGGTCATAATCTCTTCTCAAACATAGGGTTTTTCGGCTTCAGCAATCTAGTACGCTTATCAACCAATCACTACCCCGTTTGAAAATGAATGCAGAATCAGGGAACTCTTTCCCCATGTCAAAAACTTGGTGGTTGGCATGTGTCCAGAGATTCAGTGGTGATTTAAACCAGTGTGCGGCCATGAGGCCCCCCCATGCGTTTTGCGGGCCCGCCTTTGTCCAAACAACACATTGTGCTACCGCGTTGCTCCGTTGAGGGCCCATCCTACAGTTGCCGTGTCAGGGGAGATGCTGCAGGTGGCTTGATGGAGAGACAGGCCGCTCGTTGGTGCGTGGTGGGAAAAAGCCATGCCCTCGTAGTGGGCCGCAATTTTTAATTAACCAAATGCGGGTTGTGCCGTTTACACAACTCTTCACCAGGGCTCTGCTGTTGGAAGTCCTCTTTTGTGGGAGCCCAACCGCCTGAGTAACAAACTCTGAACGGAGTCCCTCCATATCACAGATTTCAAAAAAACAATGGGTATGTGCCACAGCATTCGCAGCATACAAACAGCATGTTTTCATGTGGCACATGTCCCATGAGGCGGGGGCGCCCCCGCCCCAAAAAACCCTAATTCCAGCTGCCATCTGCTGATAAAAAAAATCCAGAGGGACCAAAAGCCTGAGGCACAGCTCCTCAGACCGGGCTCATTCTTCATATCCTGAAGGGTTCTTAAGGTAAGAACCTCTACACGTCACTCGAAGGAACCCAACAAACCCAAAATGTATATGCTAACATGGGGCACAAATTGCCACTGTCCCTGACTAGCTGAGTCCCGGAAGGTCGTGAGCCAACAAACCCAGACACATGACCGCAGAACACTGAGCACATCAGACAGACCTCCATGGCCTTAGGTCATCATCTCTTCCTACATCAGTGTTCCTTCCAAGAGGCTTCAGAACCTAGACCTGTATCTCCAATCCGCCCTGCCCATGGGGTGACTGTGGATGCAGAAATCATCAAACAACGTCCGGCTCCTTACCTCATGCAAGAACCTGTGTAGTTTGGTCATGTTTGTCCAACAAGTTTCAGTGTAGGGGAACCCAGC
The DNA here is from genome assembly GCF_011764305.1 of Mustela putorius furo. Taxonomy (NCBI): domain Eukaryota; kingdom Metazoa; phylum Chordata; class Mammalia; order Carnivora; family Mustelidae; genus Mustela; species Mustela putorius. The sequence goes on along the minus strand of NW_025422252.1, from coordinate 463 downwards.
ATTGCAAACTTTGATGGCCACCGGCGCGCCCATTCTTGAAGTGCGACGAGGGTATAACCACAACTCATTGATTACACCTCACACGGTGGATTGCTGTCCCTCTAGTAAGCGATCCTCGTGGCAGTGGCTGGAGGCCATATGATGATGTCATAATGGGCTTGACATGTCGGCCCTGAGGCCCAAAATTTTTTATCCAGATTTCGTGGATGTTTCCATTCAGTCGCTGCCCTTCCCTGTTACCCCAGGATTCTACAACTGGAATCTCCTCATTTGGTGGGGACCCGGGGGGCTGAGGTTGAAAAACAAAATAGAACAAAACAATATCAAGCGACCAAGCATAACAACGGACTTGCGTTTGTCTCTTACATCCACCAGAATGACCCGAAGAGACACTTTTGGATGGGGCCAAAGACCCCAGAGAGTAAGACTCGCCATTTTCCATGAAGTCACCTCAAATTTCACG